>NC_133622.1:35702698-35970198 GCF_048593235.1 Sminthopsis crassicaudata
CCTTTGTGGCTGTTTGTTTTTAGGTGTTCATATGTGTATGTTCCTTTCTTTATATCTCTAGCATTTAATAAAGTGCCTGGCACATTCTAGGTATTTAACAAATCAGAGTTGTCTTACTTGGATTCAACTTCTTCTTCAGATACATCATTTGACATAGAGGAAATACTTAAATTATCAAGGTCCCAAGACACTCTCTAAGTTAGCTGTCAGATAGTTTGGTGATTTGGATAAATGGGACGAGTTTCCACATTACTGAAATCAAAGGTCAAGGAATATAAAATAAAAGGAGTCTATAAATACATATGTTATGAACTCTTGACTGGGTGAATTTAAATCTTTAATACTTTATACTATAGACCATCTTAATATCTTCCTTATTTTAATTTTTATTTTCCCCAGTTACATGTAAAAACAACTTTTGAGGGGTTATATATGTGTATTCAATTTTTTGCATATTTCTTGATGAATTATGTTAGAAGAGAAAAATCAGAACAAAAGAGTAAAACCATAAGAGAAAAAAAAAACAAGAAAAAAGGGAGCAAAAGTGATTATATAGAATGTGTTGATTTGTATGCAGTGTTCATAGTATACTCTCTCTGGATGCTGATGGCATTTTTCATGTAAAGTTTATTGGGATTGCCTTGGATCACTGAATCACTGAGAAGAATTAAATCTGGCATAGTTGATTACCACACAATCTTGCTATTGATTTATACAATGTTTTCCTTGTTCTGCTTATTTCACTCAGCATCAGTTCACAGAAATCTTTTCAGACCTTTCTCAAATCAACCTCTTTACCATTTTTATAAAAAAAACAATATTCTATTACTTCCATATTCCATATTTTATTCAGCCCTTCCCCAATTGATGGGCATCTATCATCTGATCCTTTGCCAAAAAGAGATACCACAAAATTTTTATACATGTGAGTCCTTTTCCATCTTTTATGATTTCTTTGGGATACAGACTCAGTAGTATCATTACTGTATAAAAGGATATGCACAATCTGATAGCCCTTTGGGCACAGTTTCATATTGCTCTCCAGAATGGTTGGATCAGTTCAAAATTCCATCAACAATGCATGTGTCCCAGTTTTCTCACATTCCTTCCAACATTTATCATTATCTTTTCCTGTCATCTTAGCCAATCCGAAAGGTGGGAGGTCATAATATCTCTCATTAAACATTATATACTTTTTATTCACTTTCAAAAAGGACCTTCACCAAAGTTTACATTTAATGAAAATATATTCCAGGAAACAATATAATGTAAATGATAAGAATAACAACAAAAGGAAAGTAACATCTGTTTAATCAAAATTGACTGAAATTTGTATAGATGAATTAAATATATAAATTTATACACACACACATATATATATGTGTGTGTGTGTGTGTATGTGTGTGTATTTGTAGATAAGTAGATAGATAGATAAATAGATAGATGGATGGATAGTTGTCCTAGCTATCATAATAACATCTATCCATCTAAGTAGTGGAGTGGATAAAGCTGGAGACCTGTAATCAGGAAGACCTGAGTTCAAATCTAGCCTCCAAACATTAGTGTGTGACCCTGGTCAAGTCACTTAATCTTTTCTGCCTCAGGTTCCTGATCTGCAAAGTGAGCTGGAAAAAGAAATGGCAAAACACTCCAGTATCTTTGTCAAGAAAACCCTGAATAGAGTCATAAAGGGTAAAATATGACTTAAAAGTAACTATAATGTGTCATGAATTGTAATAAAACACAAAGACACAAGAGAGAAAAAAAAGTCTATCCTCAAGGACCATAAATTCTACTCTATAGAAGTGAGTGGTTGCCAAAAAAAGATATTTTGGTTTGGAATATTTCAGAAATTGTGATCAGAACTACAGGGTATTAGATCAATATGCACATTCCAGTAGCAATGACAGTAAGAAAGATGAGAAATTTACCTCCCCTTGTTTTCAGAAGTGGGTGTAGAATATGAAGCACAGACTATAGACTCTCAGATTTGATTGATCAAGGCTAAAATAGTCCCTTTTTTCTGCACTTTTTCTTGCTTTTTTTTTTTTTTTTTTTTTTTCCCTTAGAGCATGAAGATCATAGTTTACACAAAACAAGGGTGTCATGAACTGAAATGATGGGAATGGACTTCCGTCCTCTTTTCTCCCTCATTTTTACTCTGGTTCCAAGAAATAGGCCTGGATATTAATTCTCTTTACAGTTTTTAGGTGCCAGCAGGGTTACACTCCAGATCAAGAGTTTGAACCATGACAGTCTTGGAACCAGGATTATAATCATTCAGGAATCTAGGTAGCAGAGTAGGTCAGAGAAGCTTGAAGGTTAATACTTCAATTCCAATTGTATACAGGCTCTGACTTGGTAAGCCTTCTCAAAAAAAAAAAAAAGTCTTTAATGTGTATACCTGGCAAAAAAAACAAAAACAAAAAAAACTATAGTTTGAGGGCCTGCCTACTTGAGGAAAGGGATATTTGTCACTAAATATTTATTTTTATGATAGATAATTGATTAAATAATTTACTTCTTTGGGGAAGGGGAAATAGGGAAAATTTCAAACTGTATTGGTGAAATTGACACTTATCAAAAGTAATGAATTAAAATTTGAAAATAAGTGAATGTACAGACTTTGTTTTTTAGTTTTAGAACACCTGAATTATTGGATTAAACTCAAAGTTATGCATTCCATGCATGTGAGAAACAGGAACAAAGCCCAGAAGTGCATGTATTTGGAAGGCTGAGAATTAGACGTGCATGACATTTTCTACTCAGATAAAAATACACATGCATATGTCTGTATGACTCATTCCACACAACTCAAAATTGCTGGAGAGTGGGTGTTGCTCTGAATATTACTGCACAATGTAGTTTTCAAAGAAAAGAAACATGTTTGGCACCTTCCATTCTTCCTGAGTAACTTTAGATTAATGGAAATCACAATTAATAACATGCTGAACTAGAAAAGCATTAAAAGCATGTCAAAAGCTAAAGAACAAAGAGAAATTCAAACACAAGGTGATGGCTGTTACGTCAAGACACACTCTGTATACATCTTAATGAAAATAGGCCACGTCCAGTTTAGTAAGCTAAAGGAGAAAACTTAGACGTTTTAATAGACAATTCAAGGTTTTTACCTCTTAGACTATATTTCTAGATATATTGTTTGTGAGACAAATATTATTCAGATAAGATAATTTGAATGCCCATGTCCCTTTGCTGTTGTTATCTGTAAAATTAGGTTAAGGTCTTAATGATGGAAACTAAAATGGAATTAAACATTTCTGAGGCCTTCAGTAACATTAAAAATATGGTTAACAGAAATTGTAGTAGGTCTATGTTTACCTGATGATGAACATATAAATTAAAAAAAAATTGAAGAGAGATTCAATATTTGTAAATATCCTAATTACTTTGCATATATTCTGCAATTATTTATCTGTAAAACATGTGGCCCTTATAGTGGTATATAAGCAAGCAACAGGCATAAAAAACTTGTTGATGGTAGAAACTATCATGTTAGTATTTGTGTCCCCAGCACCTAGGACAGAGCCTGACTCATAGCAGGAACTTACTAGCAGGCATTTAATTACTTCTGCTAAATTGTTTTTTTGAAAATAAGTCTAAAGATCCACAATATGAACAAATGTCTAACATTTTCTTTATTTTGGTTATCCAATTTCTTTTTCACTTTATTTAGTGTTTATAGGCACAGCTTAAATTATTTTTTTCTCCACAGAAAAGTGTACCCCAAATAAGGTTAAGTACAGAAGGAGTGTAGGAAGCTTGATGCTATAAAAGTTCCAAATGAGCTAATTTTTATCAAAAGTACAACATTTCTCAAGAGAAATTGGATTTTTAATTCTTTTTCTAAACATCAAACTAAGGTTAGTGACCTGTCAACCCAATCAAAACAGCTGAATCAATTTCGTGAATCCATAAAACTTTAGAATTAAAAAGAACTTTGTGGATCAACTAGGCCATGCCTCTCATTTTATAGATGAGAAAATTAAAGTTGAGGCAGTCACATCTACTTGTAAGGGAAAAATGATGACAATGGCTTGGCAAACAGTCTGGACACGTCACTTGTGCTGGGCTGAATGATCAATGCAGTTTGCTGCAGCCTTAGCTGTCTATATCGATTATGAGAATGGCATTTGGGAACCAAAAGTCCTTTGTTTGCTATGCTACTGCCCATTTCTTTTGGCTGAACCTAGTTTGAAAGAGGCAAAAAAGAATACAAACATTCCTTTTTTATTGAGTACTTTCAGGTTTCCTGGCTTTTTTGGCTCCATAAAAAATGTTGCAATATCTGAATATCAGAGTAGAGTTTGAAACTAACAATTCTATCCTACTTTGTTCCCACAAAGTCCTAAATAAAAGGCACCTGAGAAGTCATTTATTGGGATGTTTCACTTTCAAGGACTGCTTTAAAAAATCCCTGCCAAATGGTCATCTGACTACTCTATAAAAACAGGAAATCTAATACTCCAAAACCATCTCATTCCATTTTTGGACTGTTCTTAGTGTTAAAATAATTCTTCCTCATATTGCATTGTAACTTATTTTCCTATAACTTCTATCCATTGGGCCCAGTGTCACTCTCCAGTTATACAGAACATGTCTAATCTGTCTTCATGACAGCTTTTCAAATATTTAAAGATAGTTATAAATCTTTTCTTCAGTCTAAACATCCTTAGTCCCCTCTACTGTTCCTCACATAATAGCTTTGAATCATCTCAACATTTCAGATGCCTTCTTCTGAATGGTCTCCAGTTTAGCTATGTCCCTATAAGATCAAGGTTTCTTATCTTGGGAATCCCTAAAGGATCTGGTGGAGGTTGTCAGCAGACTTGTAAAAATCACATTGTTATTTTCCCTAAATTTAACTGTAATTTAGCACTCTTTTAATTATGAATACAAAGGGAAAACATAGTAACATGCATAAACTCTAACTGTTAACAATAGAACTCAGATATTTTCAAAGCATATTGCAGCTATTATAGATATCTCAAAATGTTTTATGGCTCAGGAGTTAGCATACTAATAATTAGGCCCTTTTGTAGATGCTATATTCAATATAACTGTTTTCCTTTGTAATTCTATTTTATTTTATGTATTAAAATATTATTATGAGAAATAATAATCCATAGATTCTGGAAGACTACCAGAGACCTATGTCACAAAATTGTAATGTTTTGCCTAAATTATAAGTCACAGAACTAAACATAATATTTACTATTATTATTATTATTATTATTATTATTATTATTATTATTATTATTATTATTATTATTATTATTATTATTATTGCCATCATGAATGGTAGTAGAGCATATTTGTTCTCTCATATCCCGTTTTTTATACTCCGTATTTTGGTTCATCCATCACAAGAGTTCATTAGTTATTTGATAACTATGTCACACTGTGGCTCAGTAATCAAATGACAACCCTAAGTCTTTTTCATGAGTTTTTTATACCTACTGACCTTTCCCCTTTCAAATCTTGCCTAATAAGTATTCATCTGTACCACATATGGCAGCAACCTGGCTTTTCAATTATTTTGCTCACATAAATATTTTCTTCCCAACTAAATTATAGACTTCTTGATGGCAAAGGTAGTGTTCTATGCTTTTATATCTCCATGGTCTTTTCCAGAGATTGATACACTGCAATTGATTTTTCAGCAGTTCATGACTGGTAGTTTGGTCAAAGGGTCAAATCAGATATAACAGCATATATATCTAGCATCTGTCCTAATCCCTTTAGCAATTGATTTTTAGAATGTGTCTGTCTCTGTATGTACATATGTATACATGTATATATTCCTTTTTAAAGTAAAAATGGGAATAATGTGTATACATATATTTGTGTCTATGCATACACATGTCCTATATGCATATGTATACACACCTATACATATATATAGGATTAAAGAGCATTTAAATAATTATTAGAAGAGCACATTTCAACTAAACAGGGAATTCAAATTCCCTGGTATTTCTTCTCCTTAAATTCCTCCTCCCAAAGCAGAGTTCCTACCTTCCTCCCACCTGACTACATTTGCCAGCGTAAGTTAACAGGCATCTTATGTCTATCACTGATTCACAACAACTCACTATTGATTCCAATAATAAAATCAGAAATTTTTCTAAGCATGCATTAGAATTTATAAATTTCCCTCTATTGATTTATGTGAACATGTGCAATTTCTTCAAAATTTTATTACATATATAGATTTACTTTTAAAACATATGCCAAAAATCCAGGAAAATGTATAAACAAGTGGTTGATCTTATTCAGCTAAAGCTTGAATTATTTTTAATTTTTTAAACAAATATATATATATATATATATATATATATATATATATATATATATATATGTATATATATATATATATACATATATATATATATATATATATATATATATATATATATATATATATATATTTAAAAGTAACTCTAAAACATAGGACCAAACTTCTCTAAAGAGATTGCAAAAGTCAAATATTTATGAGCCATGTTCTTCCTTTGAAAACAAAATTATCTTATCTACTTTCATACCAGGAAGAACTCATTATATTTTTATTTATTATTTAAGGCATGGTCTTCAGGTAAAATATAGTTGTGTCTCTCTAAAAGCACAGCAATAATAATAATGATGATGATGATGTGAATAGTTCCCACATCACCCATCAATCTCTTTACAAGAAAAGAGGTTATCAATGATTTGCTCAAATCTATTCAAGTAATTTGTGTATTTGCAAATCTTCAAATTAGAATATTTCTGAAAATCTCATTATTTCTGACAACAAAAGGGGTAAGATCTTGATAAAAACCCAAAAGGTACTGTTATTGAAGTTTATTTTGTTTGTTTTGCTTTTTTTTTTCCCATTCAAAGGGTTCAAGACCAAGGAATTAAGGTAATAATGGGAACATAATTACAAGAAGGTATAATGTTTCTAAGAGTTACCATCATATAAGAAGATAAGAGACAGTAAGGATACTGGGAAGGTGAGAAGACATCTTTCTCCAAAATATTGACTTTCTTACCCCAGTCTTGTACCTGCTCTTGATGCAGCAAAGCTAGATAGACTCAAAGCTTGGAAAAATGAGTAAAAAAACTTTCTAGCATCATTCATTTTATATAGAAGATTAGAATATTGTAAATGAATCAGATGAGCCAATTTAATGAGAAGACACAAATAAGAAGGTTCTCCAAAAGAATTTTCTTTGTATCTATGGAAAATAAATTTCATTAAAATCATATATCATAAATAGTTGAATAGAAGAATAAAAATTTGATTGTTTCCTTGTATAACAGCAACACTGACAACAATCACTATTATGAATAGATTTAAAGTTTATAAATCACCATATATATATATATATATATATATATATATATATATATATATATATATATATATATATGTACACATATATATATGTATGTATATGTATGTATATGGCCTCATTTGATTTTCACAATTACCCCATGAAGTAGGTGCTATTATGAGCCTCAATAATCAAATAAGGAAATTGTGATGCTGATTTACTCAGGTATTGAAATAGGATTCAGATCATTCTGAATTCATCATTCCATGAATAGTCAATTCACTTAGCTGACTACTGTATCTGTACACACAAATATGGCACTCTTTGTAGCTCAAGATCTCCCCCTCAATTCCTTATGCCTCATTATTTTCATTTTTATATTCCCATTACAAAATGTATACATGTGACTCTAATACAAACAAACAAAAAAAAAAGAAAAAAAAAAAAGAAACCACTTAGCTATCTATATGGAGAATTGATTTGAGATGGGAGAAGCAATATGGTCTATATCTTTGCCCTTACTAAATTCTATTAGCAATGAAGCATAAAGATAACTTAAGTATTCCTGAAGGTGTGTATTCTTATGTGTGAGTGCTTCTCCCATCTCAAATCTATTCTCCATATAGATAGCTAAGTGGTTCCTCAAGCATATATCTGAAGTCACTATCCACCTCTAAAAACCCAAATAGTTCATTTCTCTTTGGATGAAATGGAAATCCCACTGGTTAGCAAGAAATATCATTATGATTTAGCCCTATTTTACATTTTCATATTTATTAGCCTTTAATCTCCTACCACATAAAATATAGCCTAATCAAATGAGCTATTTGCTTCTTAGAATATCTATTTCCCTTTCAAGCTCACATTAATTAAATGCTACCTCTTCTGGTAGGTTTTTTCTAGTCACACTAATTCAAAGTATCCCCAAAATTATTTTGTTTGCATAATATATGCAATACATATTATACACATGTATGCACATATATGCACATATGACTGTGTGTCCAATTAATGTTATCACATGTATATTCTATTAGATGCTTCATTGGTCACGTTGACTCTACCATTTTAAAGTAAAGAGCTCCCTATGTACTTGTTGTATGTTTTCTTCATTTATCTAAAAAACTCAAGCTTTGTGTTATAATTATGCCCCAAAACACTGTATAAGTTGAATGGTCTTAAAAACAAGTGTGCAGTCGATGATGGGGCTTAGGGAGAAAATAAAGGTGTTAGATAAACTTTATGCTAGAATGTCTGCAGCCATCGTCAGCTGTGAGTTTGGTGTTAATGAATAGATGATTGGTCTAACTGTAAAAAAGGAGTACGTATTCATATAAATGTTCATGAATCCTCCACAGAAAGTGTTAACATAACCTCTCAAGGGTGTGATGAGAGAATTAAAAAAAGTGAAAAGTGGCAAAGTTTTGTGTAAATGCAAGGATGGTAGAATGAAAAAGTGTAGTTGATATGGCAACCATCTCCTTGAAGGCCCAACAAATTTCTAAGTATGTAATGAAAGGCCCAAAAAATGAAGCTTTTGTAGCTAGCTGTGGGTGAGTTTACTGATGGAAGTTGTGATATGGCTTAAAAGAATGAAACCTTCTGGTGAAATTGGTTCTGCTGCTGCTACAGCTGCTGCTGAGTTCAGAACAGGTTGAACACATTGAAATTGTTATCCACAAGAAAAAGTGTTTAAAGTTAATGAAACATTTTTGAAACAAGTTGAAAGTGCACATATATTACAAAAACCATTGTCAAAGACCCTGCACCAATGCCAGCAGTGTCTTTAAGTGTAAGCTAATGAGGATCTATACTGGGAACAGAACTCAGATATCTCTGGAGGAGAAAGTAAGGCAGGTGATCTTGCACAGACTTCCCTCACTTCAATGCACTTTCATATTATGGCTTCACCTCCCTGATATGATGGTCCTCTTTGAGAATGAAGGAAAAACAATAATGATACAATTCAAATGACAAACAATAACATCAATAATGAAGATCAACAAAGCTCCAAATCCCAAAGTTTTAAAAGAAAAAAAAAAACAAGGCTACAAAATCAGTGCATGGATGACTGTAGGGATCTGGAGCTGGTACAACAACTGTTTCATTATGGAGGAAGAATGACATCTGTAGGGGAAAAAAACCTTGTATTCAAGTTTGTTTCATAACTAGACAATGTGTCGGCTTATTTTCAAGTATAGCTAGAAAATGCCCATGAAAATGCAGAAATCATTTTGCACCAAAGATATGGTGTAACTTTGAGCCAGTCTATGGACTAAGGAATCATAAAATCCTTCAAGTCCCACTATATCAGAGAAGTCTACCCCTATTTATGCAACTACTTGAAAGGAAATCTGAAAATCATCATAGAGAATTTCTGGAAATCTGTCACTGTATTTTAAGTCATTGACTACATTTATGTAACCTGGGGAAATGTTTTGCAAGCTGTCTTGAACAGTTGCTGAAAAAAAAAAAGTGTGGCCCACTTGAATTCAGGATTTTGAAGGTTTCAAAGATATTGATACCACAGCGAAACAGAGTATTGAAGCAATGATGTGTCTAGTTACTGCAATCAGAGGTGAAGAGTTTGAGGTTAGGGGAAAGGAAGATTTCTCTGACCTCTTTTAGAAACAACCTTAGGAGTCAAAGAATAAGGAATTAAATGTTATGTCTCAAGGTCACAGTAGACTTTGACCAACAAAGATGATGAAGTTCTCAGCATGGTTCCAACTCCAAGCTTGAGTTTTATAGATAAATGAAGAAAACATACAACAAGTACATGGGGAGCTCTTTACTTTAAAATGGTAAAGTCAACGTGACCAATGAAGCACCTAATAGAATATACATGTGATAACATTAATTGGACACACAGTCATATGTGCATATATTTATATGTACATACATGTGTATAATATGTATTGCATATATTATGCAAACAAAAGAATTTTGGGGATACTTTGAATAATAATAAAATAATAAACCAGATAGATATGTGGAAGCTACCAATCCCATCACCAATTGCAGCCTCAAGGTCAATCATCAACTTATTTCTGCTATGTTCATATACCCCAAGACTCAGAAAGATCACAAAGAGTGCAAGAAGTAGAGAGTAGCTGATAGATTATTTAAAGGTAATACATCCTTCACAATATCCAATGTCTTCAACTAGCTGTGAAAGACAGTTTCAGAAATGATGTGGAGATCTCATCATTCTCAGAATCTTCCCCAAACAGCAACTAAATTCCTAGAAATGTCTTTCTTGGTTATCAGAAGGCAGCTAAATTAGAGGTGTTTATAATATTGTTTAAAGTATAATGCACTTGCACTGTCATCTGACAAAATGGAAGGTAAGATTTGGGTTGAAAATGTTTTACTTTTAAAATATTTTATTTGCTACATAGTTTTCCTGGTATTGTAGCTATCATATGTCATGAAAAGTGAATGTTTTCTCAAATCTTTTCGAAATATTAGCACAAAATGTCAAGAATTCTAGGAAGTTACTAGTGAAATATGTTTTTCATGTTATCAATTTTATTTTGTGTTCTGCATTATGGGGATTAATTAATGGGTAGTATGTTAGGAAAAGTACATATTATCAGAACTAATGTTTTATTATAAGGAATTGAATGAAGAAAATTGTATTTTTTAGCAATCTCTAGTGAAATATTATAGTTTTTGATGGCACATGAATCTAATCTCCTGTTTTCCCATAAGTGTAATATATCAATATTTGCAATTTTTTACTTTTGTTCCATTTTCTAGGAATGTTACCTCCTTAAAAGATATATATATATATACATATATATATATATATAATGTGCTATTTTGTGTTTATATATATATATGTATAATATGCTCAATTAGAAAAGTCTGTCATTAAATTATATGTATGTATATATGTATGTATGTATATATATATATATGTGTGTGTGTATACATATATATGTATATATGTGTGTGTACATATATATATGTACACATTTAGGATCCAGGACATAGTAGGTATGAAATAAATGTTTTTGAACAGTTTATTACTCTCTTTTAAGAAAATAATCCCTTTAGTCCTATTTTTCACTGTCACTTCATATGCATAACCTTCATTTTCATCAGTACAGACTGGTGCCCACATACTGTGCTTATGGTTACTTCTCTATATTTCGCCCTTCCTCATAGCCTCTACTCCCCTTTACCTCAACTCCATAAAGGCCAGTTTCCTCTTATCTTGTTTCCAAACACAATTCAATTTCTATGGGCCATTTAAAAGCTCCTTCCATTCCTGATCATTTCCATCTACACAGTTCTTCGTTTTTTTTCCTAATTATGAGTGTATATAAACCATTAATTGTTTGAGTCACACATTTTGACATTTAATCCTAGATTATGAAAAGACAATCTTATGTCTCACCTTTACAATGATGTTTCATACCCTTTGAGGACAGAGTGTGTGTTTAATTAAATATGGAAACTATTTTGTATTCTTGCTAGTCCCTGATGAACTCAGGAACAAATTGTTGGTATGCAATAAATACTTCACTGAACTGGATGTAATGTACAGCAAAATCAATTGAACTAAATAAATTTTTATAAGTGGAAATATATGGTCACTCACAAGAAGCTCTCAAGAAAGTGGAGAAACAAATGTCTTTATCAGAAGGAAAAAAAAAAGCTGAGGGGATCTAGTTATGATTATAGAGGACCACCTAAATTGCAGATTGAATTTCATCATACCAAACAGCCAGTAAAAGGGGTGGGGAGCAGGAATCTCAATGAGATGAGTGGGTTGTTCACCTATTTGGAAAACAATAGGAACAATAATAATGAAAGAAAATGATGGAAATAGCATGTACCACTGTTAATTAGATCTGTCCCCACCTGGTGAGAAACAAGAGTAGACCTGATTATGAATATATGAATAATAAGTTCAGTTGGAAATATTTAACTCATGAAAATAAACTATTCAACTATTTAAGCACTGTACCCTTTAAAAGAATCTTTTGCTTACTTGCTATAAATTTATTCCCAGACAGACTAGAGCCATGTGACTGAATGACTCATTTCTCAAAATTAAAACAAAAAAGAAAGATAATATATTTCTTATAATTCAGCACGTGAACTGTTATATATCTGAAATTAGGTACCATACATTTTGTTAGATATAAATACAGAACATAGACACATGTTTTTGTTTGTTTGTTTGTTTTTACAGAAAATTCTTTGAAAATACTTTCTCAAAGTTAATATTCTTAGAATCACAGGATTTAAAAAGTAAAGGAACTTTTTAGATTATCTTGACTGATCCTTTCTTTTTAAGTATGAGAAAAATGTATGTATCCATGGAATAACACATACTTTTATTTGTTTAAATGACAAATTATTTATATATGCTCTATTATTATTATCTATTATACCCAGGCCCAGGAACACCCTTTATCTTCAGCCCCATATTATCAATCACTTATTAAATATTTAAAACTGGATTTCTTGTGGCTTTTTAAATTTATTATATCTCAAACTGAACTCATTGGTTCTGCTGTCCCCTTTTCAAATTTTCAACATTTCTCTCAAAGACAACACCGTCTTTCTACTCTTCCAATTTTGTAACCTTTAAATCATTCATCAATTGCTCACTTCTTGATTCAACATATTTGATCAATTGCCAAATAATGCAGTTTCCCCATTCACAATGTTTCCTATATTTGAACTCTTCTCTATATTTACAATTTTATTTTTATTTCATGCTCTCATGCTCTCTCCCCATAATTATTACAACTTCCCAATTAGTCTCTCTGCCTTAGATCTTTTTCATTTCTCTAATCTATCCTACATAATGCTGCCAAAGTGAATTTCCTTAAGTGCAGAATTGACTATGTGCTTTTAGGGAAAAAAAAAAGAAGAAAAAAATATATATGTATACACATATGTGTATAGAAATATGCATATAAACAAATGAATGCATATACACTCCCATATATGTGCATATGTACACTGTGTATGTGTGTGTGTGTGTATGTGTGTGTATGTGTGTATGGAAAAAGAGAGTGAGAGAGAGAAGAAAATGCCATGTGTGTTTGTGTGTACCTTTGTGTGTGTTTAAGCATGTTGAATCCAAACTATTCTTCCTGCTTCATGACTTCATTTCCCATGTCTCTGTATCTCCTACTGATTTTACAATAATTCAGACTTTCCTTTCTTTCCTCAGATGTTACATTCCACTTCTCCATGTCTTTATACTCCATGTCCATTCCATATTTCCATGTCTTTATACTGTCTGCTGTCCAACATGGTTGAAAAGTACTGCCTCCTTATCTCTAGTCATTTCAATGATTTCTTTTCTTCCTTTAGGATCTAGTTCATAGACTGTTTTCTATAAAAAGCTTTTCCTGATCCCCTATGCTCCTAGTGCCCTCATTCCCAAATTCTCTTGTGTTTCATTTTTTATGTATATATTTGTATTGCTAACTTTATATTTATGCTTAATATATTTATATTTTATATATTTATTGCACATGAATATATTAACTTTATATTTATGAGGAATATATTTTATATACTATTTCCCCATAAACATATTAGCTCACTGATGCATATGTATATTGTGCATGCATATATATTCATACTTGTATGTGCATATACATATTATATTTTATATACATATATACATATACATATATATTTTATAATATAAATTATTATATTTTATTATATAGAAGTATATTATGTTATATACATATATTTGTATATGTATATATGTATATACATATATACATATACAAATATATGTATATAACATAATATACTTCTATATAATAAAATATAATAATTAATAAAACAATATATTATTAATAATATGATATAATAATATTTAATATAATATGATAATTACAATATAATAATAATTTAAATTAAATAGTCACTACTAGATAATTGGGGGGAAGGTTGTTACTAAAATGTTCAGACCCAAAAAAAAAAGTATCTTAGAAATTGAGACCAAGCAATAGTCCTACACTATTGGTTACTTTTTTTGGATAAAGAACACTGAGGGTATAAATAACTGGGAGGAAATTTGATCACTGTACAAGTTTATGAAGAGGTAGACCAGAAAAAAAATACTCTTTTCTTAAAAGTGAAATCACACTCCCCGAGTCACTCTGCACTTGCATCTTTCTTACTTCAAGAGGCTCTTTAGATGGATGGGTCTGTACTCTTCATTTGCCCATTAAAATCACCTATGGCTTGGTGATCTTTAAATATTGCTTCAGCTGAGAATTGATGCTCAAAAAATATTCAAGATAATTTGCTAAGAGTTGGTATAATAAAAATATATTTAGGAGCTGATGAAGAGAACAGACAAATTAGGGCAGTTACTGAGGAGAATGTGAAAAAAAAATTATGATTTTAGGGAACTATATAACATGTGCATGAGTCAAATGTGATGTGGCAACTAACAAAAGTATGGCATCCCCAAATTATGAGGCATATATACCTGCCACATATGACATGTTTTATTCAATTTGAGGCACCTCATTTTTGGGAAGGATGCAGGCAAGCAATTCTTTGTTCAAAAGAGGACAACAGAATTTTGAATGGCCCTCTGTGTAATTCATATGAGAATATATTGAACAAATTAGGATGTTTAGATAGAGAGAAAATGATAATAAATTAGGATATAATTGCTATTGTTGAGTATTTGAAGGGAGGTAATAGAAAAGGTATTGTATTTGTTCTGCGTGGAACCAAAGGACAGAATATGGACCATAAAGGAAGTTACAAAGGGATAAATTGCTCCTTGATTTAAGAAAAAAACCTCTGTTGTTAATCAAATGTATTTCTTATACAATGCTGATGGTCTTTTTTCTGTCTAGAGAGCATTTTAGTAGATATAGAAGAGTTTCTATTGGAGACAAAAAGGTATACTGTAAAGGGCTAGAACTGAGCAATGCACTTGGATGATGAAGCACGTGAGACTAATTGCCAATTGGACGGTTCCCTATTAACTTGTTTAAGGTTGACCCTCCCCAGCTGTTCTGTGCTGACTTGATTGGTGAGACAAAGAGAGGGAAGTGACTTGTGTGGGAGGAGCAAGAGAAACTTGGGTGGTGGAACTCACGCTCACTTGCACTCGTGACCTGGCGTTGGAGGCGATGGTAAAGATCTAGAATAAAGACGTTTAGTGATCCTGACTCTTGCTGATTTCTGGAAAGATAGAGTTCCAGCATTTGGCGTCCAACGTGTGGCTGGCACCCTACTTCCACCGAAGTCCTCCTGTGACCAGGAGATTAGGTGAGTATTCTAATAGAAATAAGGAACTTACCTTGTTAAGGACTAAATCAGCAATCTCTAGTAACTGAGATGGGGCAGATGTTAGGTAAATCCTGGGCCTCAGCTGACCCTGCTCCAACCCCAGCCCCTGCCTCATCTAGCAATGCTATAGAGGATATAATTAAGATAATTGATGAGAAAAGTTTACTTGTTCCCATCCCACAAATGAATAATCTCTTACACTCATTGATTCGCACGTCCCCTTGGTTCTTAAATGAAGAAAAACTACGTATAGATAAATGGAAGCTAGTGGGACTTGAAATGAAAGAATTTTACTCAAAAAATGGGAATTGTCAAATTTTCCCAGAGGTATTTTACCTATACAACTTGATTCTATTAGACTTAAGCTATCAAGAAGAGTTTAGAAGAAGGAAGAGTTCTAAAAAGGCTCAGAGAAGGAAGCGTGAGGAACAAAAGATAGAAGATAGGCAAACTCAGGACATTGCCAGAGGGCAAGGGGATTTGAATGAGGAATCTGAGGGTGTAGACTCTGATTGTCCTGAAGAAATTTCAACCCCACCTAGAGAGCAGATTATTGATCAGCCCACATCCACTCCACCTTCAGGGACGGAGGGAGGAGGAGTAGTGGGAGGGGCGGTGACCTCATCAGCGCCCCCCCCTCCTCCCACACAGAGCCCCCCCTCCCAACAACTGCCCACTCCTGTAACTAGATTAGAAAGAGGGCTTATTGAAGCAATTGAAAATGGAAAAGAAGTAGATAATGATTTCAAACTTCAAATTTTTCCCGTGATTCAACAGCGTAATTCTGCAGGTCAAGAGAGTAGAAGATATGCTCCTTTTAATATGGATGTCCTTAAAAACCTGAAAAAATCTTGCACTGTCTTTGGGGCTACATCAGATTATGTTAAAATGTTAATACACAATTTGGCTTATGAAACCTTAACCCCTAGTGACTGGAAAGTCATTGCAAAAGTGTGCTTAGAACCTGGACAAAATGTGTTGTGGCTTTCTGAATTTACTGAGCTCTGTAGAATTCAAGCCCAACAAAATAGTCAAAATGCAGCTAATACTTCCATCACCTATGACCTACTAATGGGTATAGGTTCTTATGCAGACGCTTTGGTACAGATTAATTACTCCATAACAGCATTTGAGCAAATTTCTGCTGCTGCTATCAAAGCATGGGCTTCTCTCCCCAGTAAAAACTACAAGGGTGAGACCTACACAAAAATTGTACAGGGACCAAATGAACCTTTTGCTGATTTTGTGGCACGTTTGCAGACAGCTGTCATACAGGCAAATGGTGAAAATGAAGTAACAGACACTTTGGTGAGGCAACTTGCTAGAGACAATGCCAATGAGGTTTGTAGAAGGATTATACTAGGACTACGTAAGGATGCTCCTTTAGAGGAGATCATAAGACGCTGTGCCGCAATGGGCACAAATACCTTTTATAGCCAGGCTATGGTGCAGACTTCCCAAGATCCCAACATGGGGAGACAGGATCCCTTTTGGCAAGGGGTTTCCCGAGAGACTCGTCAATGCTTTCAATGCGGTAAAGTAGGCCATTTGAAAGCTCAATGTTGGCACAGAGACAGAGTGAGAAGACAGGCTGGGAGAACAAGACCCAAAACCCCATGTCCAAAATGCAACAGAGGACTCCATTGGGCCTCAGAGTGTAGACTGATTCAGGGAAACGGGATGAGGGGCCCAGCTCCAGGGCCCCAAGCAAAAAACACTTGGGGCATGATGGCAGCCGATGCCACACCCAGAGAGTGCCTCCAAGTCCAATACCCAGACATGACCAATCAGCAAGGAAGCCATCTGAGGGGAGAAAGGGATTACACAATCAGTCAGCCAGGAAGCAACATGATGGGAGAAAGGGACTACAATTAGGGAGGATAGAGTTGTATGCAGCTGGGACAATTGAGATACCCCCTGGAGAGGTGAAATCTGTTCCTCTCCAACCTATGGATCCCTTGCCTCCAGGCACAGTAGGCTTGACCATTTCACCTCCTGAGAGTACTTACAAGACAGTGTTCATTCATACACTGATGTGGGAAACTGGGGAATGTGTAGATAATATCCCAGTCACTAACACAGGGAGACAATGTGTGACTTATCAACCAGGGGAAGTAGTAGCATCGGGTTTATTGATACAGACTCCTAATAAGCAACCTGGTGACAGTCACCCATGTTCGGACTCCAAGCAGAAAAACCCAGGAATATACTGGACAGCAGCTGTGACAGCTGACCGACCTATGCTCACCATCTATATAAATGGCATAGCATTAGAAGGACTGGTGGACACAGGTGCAGATCGCACAGTCATTAGAGGTGCCAACTGGCCCAGTCACTGGCCAAAGACTAAGGCAGACACCTACATGTCTGGGGTAGGAGGATCAATAGCAGCTGAAGTTAGTGCTACCCCTTTAAGATGGGTATTTGAAGGTGAAACAGGAGTTTTTACTCCTTTTATAGTTGAAAAAATCCCCATCAATCTGTGGGGAAGAGACATTTTACAACAATTAGGGTTAAAAATGAGTACTTCGGTTTTTTAGGCAGGGCTGCTGTTGAAGGCCTGCCAACACTTTCACCTGTTCCTATCCAGTGGAAAACTGATACACCAGTGTGGATAGAACAGTGGCCCTTAGATAACAATAAAATTCAGGCCTTACTAGATATAGTACAGGAACAACTTGATCAAGGACACTTACAACCTTCTCTAAGTCCTTGGAATTCCCCAGTATTTGTTGTAAAAAAGAAATCTGGAAAATGGAGGATGTTGACTGATTTAAGAAAGGTAAATGAACAGATGGAAACTATGGGAACTCTTCAACCTGGACTTCCATCTCCTACTCAGTTGCCTAGAGAATGGCCTCTGTGGGTTATAGACATTAAGGATTGTTTCTATTCTATCCCTCTAGATAAGGAGGATATGAAAAGATTTGCCTTTTCAGTGCCCAGCGTTAACTTAGCTGAGCCTTATAAAAGATATGAATGGACAGTTTTGCCACAGGGAATGAAAAACAGCCCTACTATGTGTCAAATGTATGTTGCTGCTGCTCTTAGTCCAGTAAGAAAAGCATTTCCAAAAGTAATGTTATTACATTACATGGATGATATATTGGGATGTGCACCTGAGGAACAAATGTTAGAAGCATGTCTACAAAAAACCATAGAAACACTAAGGAATTATAAATTGCACATAGCTCCAGAAAAGATTCAAAGACATGCTCCTTTTCAATATTTAGGATATGAAGTATATCCTAAGGTGCTTACAGTACAAAAACTCTCCTTAAGAACAGAGAAGCTAAACACCTTAAATGACTTCCAGAAATTGATAGGAGATATCCAATGGATGCGTCCCGTGGTAGGCTTGACTACCTGTCAATTGCAACCATTATATGACATTTTAAGGGGAGACAGTGCTTTAAATTCACCACGCCAGCTTACAAAAGAAGCTCAAGAGGCTTTGAGACAAGTTGAACTGGCTTTATCCAATGTGGTTGAAAGAGTCACTCAAAAACCCTTGGAAATATCAGTTTTTGCTACACAAGAGGCCCCCACAGCAGTCCTTCATCAAGGAGACAGTGTGATAGAGTGGGTGAACCTCCCAGCACAACCAGAACAAAGCCTTATTCCTTACCCAGTGCTTGTGGCTAGAATTTTATTAAAGGCCATTAAACGAGCAGTACAATTATCTGGGACAAGACCTGACAAGATATATACCTTTTATACTAATGCACAAGTTAATGTGTGCTGCGAAACCATCCTAGAGTGGCAAATTTTATTAGCCATGGCTCCAAATTTTGCACACGGGTCTCCATTAAAGATAACCAGACTGCTACATAATTGGCAATGGATTCTTGAAGAAAAGGTTTCTAAAGTTCCTCTTAAAGGACCAACTATCTTTACAGATGCATCCAAACATAATATTTGCGCTGTGTATTCTCGTGACTTAACTATAAAGAGAGTAATCAGAACTCCTTTTCAGTCCACTCAGCAGAATGAATTGTATGCAATCATTCTAGCTCTTGCTTATTATCCGGGAGACATAAATATAATATCTGATTCAGCCTATTCAGTAGGTGTGGTACAAAGAATTGCCACAGCCCAAATAAAATTTGTAGCCTCCAATATATATCAGCTCTTTAAAGAGCTTCAAGAGCAAGTGAGAAAGCATCCAGGTAAGATTTATATTTTGCATGTCCACTCCCACAGTGGACTTCCAGGTCCTATTTTTGATGGTAATTCAAAGGCAGATAGCCTTCTAACCATGTTGGCCAGTACTCCTTTATTTCAAGAAGCACAAGAGTCTCATTCTAAATATCATCAGGCTGCCCGAGCTTTACGTTTGCAGTTTGGAATAACAAGAGAAGAAGCTAGGAGCATAGTAAAAGCCTGTACAGCTTGCCTTCCTTTCCATGCTCCTACACTCCTTCCAGGGAAGAACCCTCGTGGTTTGAGACCTAATGAAATTTGGCAAATGGATGTGACCCATTATAAATCTTTTGGTCGTCTATCTTTTATCCATGTCGTGGTAGACACCTTTTCAGGATTCACATTTGCAATACCAGCAGCAAAAGAGACAGCCCGAGTGGTCACTGAATTCCTTATACAAGCATTTGCAATTATGGGCGTGCCACAAGCAATAAAAACAGACAATGGACCTGCATATACATCTAAACATTTTACACACTTTTGTGCACAGTATAAGATTTTACACACCACGGGCATACCCTTTAATCCTCAAGGGCAGGCAATAGTAGAGAGAAGAAACAGAGATATTAAGACACTCCTCCAAAAACAAAAGAAAGGGGGAGCCACGGGTAACCCTAGAGAACTTCTAAATTTAGTTCTATATACCATTAATTTTTTAATTTTTGACAAAGATGCACTGGCTCCAGCAGACAGGTTTTATAACTCACCGGAAGGGCAGTGTCCAGTGCGAGCAGCTCCACTGTCTTTAGATAATCGCCAAGTGATGTGGAGAGACCCAGAAAGTGGTGAATGGAAGGGACCAGATAGGTTAACTGCTTGGGGGAGAGGGTTTGCTTGTATCTCTACAGATGGAGAAGGAATCAGATGGGTGCCAACGAGCCGTATTCGCCTTGTCCATCGGAGAGAGACAGAGCAGACCCTTGAAACGAAGGAGAAGGCCCAAGAAACATCGGGTGGTTCCGTTGCTGACTGTGCCCACCACTGAAAGAACCTGGCAGTTATGGCGTTTGACCCATGGACATCAAAAACTGTTGGACTTGAAAATCCTCAGAAATCATTGGATTCTCTGAGACATCATAAGACTATTGTAGGACTTGAAAGTCCTCAGGAATCATTGGATTCTCTGAGACATCATAAGACTATTGTAGGACTTGAAAGTCTCAGGAATCATTGGATTCTCTGAGACATCATAAGACTATTGTAGGACTGAAATCCTCAGGAATCATTGGATTCTCTGAGACATCATAAGACTATTGTAGGACTGAAAGTCCTCAGGAATCATTGGATTCTCTGAGGCATCATAAGACTATTGTAGGACTGAAAGTCCTCAGGAATCATTGGATTCTCTGAGGCATCATAAGACTGTTGCTGGACTTCAAAAACTTGTGGGGATCATTGGATTCCCTAACAGTGAAGCAATGGACAATAGATTGGTTTTGGACTATTTCTTGGTTGCTGAAGAAGGGGTATGTGTGTCTGGTGTCTACATACCCTCCTTCTAGGACTTCTGGAAATCTCTTACAATACCATGTTGATTTATATTGTTTGTTATATCACTATTTGCATGTACAATTCCTGTTTGTTACACCACATCGAGTCTGCACTGATTGTGGGGAGAGTCACCACTAATAGCCTCTGCGTTATTGCTATGTGCTTGTGTAATAACTCCCATGCTGATGGGTTTGTGCATACTTGTCTCTAATAAGGCCCTTCAATCCAGAAACCCGCTAGCAAATCCCCACTTCTCTTTGGTGCTTCTCATCTCCCTTCCTGAGATGTCAGGGAGGGCGTGATTATCTCCTTTTTAGTGCTTTCATCTCCCCTCCTGAGAAGTCAGGGGGGGCGTGATCACGTCCTTTTTGGGGTTCTCATCTCCCTGAAAGGTCAGGGATGGCGCGACCTCCTGTGGTCTAAAACAAAAGAAAGCGGGAGATGTAAAGGGCTAGAACTGAGCAATGCACTTGGATGATGAAGCACGTGAGACTAATTGCCAATTGGACGGTTCCCTATTAACTTGTTTAAGGTTGACCCTCCCCAGCTGTTCTGTGCTGACTTGATTGGTGAGACAAAGAGAGGGAAGTGACTTGTGTGGGAGGAGCAAGAGAAACTTGGGTGGTGGAACTCACGCTCACTTGCACTCGTGACCTGGCGTTGGAGGCGATGGTAAAGATCTAGAATAAAGACATTTAGTGATCCTGACTCTTGCTGATTTCTGGAAAGATAGAGTTCCAGCAGTATACAACAGATAAAATAGGTGCATGGAATATTTTCATCCAATGTAATATTCCATACCTCTCTCATACACCTACTTATCTATGGGCTAAACTGTTCACATCATAAAACTTGCCAAAACTTCCCTTCAAACTTGATCGGTGTTGCCACATGAGGACCCTACCATTATCTATTCATTCATTCATTCATTCATTCATTCTCTCTCCCTCTCCCCCTCTCCCTTTCCCTCTCTCTCCCTCCCTTTCCCTCTCCCTCTCTCCCTCTCCCTCTCTCCCTCTCTCTCTCCCCCTCTCCCTCTCTCTCTCCCCCTTTCTCTCTCCCTCTCTCCCTCCCTCCCTCACTCTTTCCTCCCCCCCTCCAGCCCCCTGTATGCTGTTTCTTTTTCTCTTTCCTTGAGTCTTTTAAGGGAATACACCTTTATAATATAGATGTTTAGCTTCTTAGCCCCAACAAATATAATTCCATTTATAAAAACAATTCATCCACAATTCTAGCTTAGATCTTAAACATATCCAATTATTTTGTAATACTTAAAAATAATATAATCACAAGTATTCATATGTTGAAAATAGAAATGGTAAGTACATCCCAATCCACACTTAAACCTAGGTCACGGTCTTCTATCTATGTATTCATCATCTATAAGAAAGAATGGACCTATACTTAAAGAAAAATGAAAGAGAAATACGTGAGAGAGCAAAACCCATGTGCCTGGGCTAATTCACCACTCTTGAACAATAAAATGTATTGTCCTATTGTTATGTCAGGAACTTTCCATAAAAGTTTTGTAGTGACTACAGTTTTTATATTGAACAGATGCTTCTACTGCTTAGCTGAGTGATTAACTAAGCCTGACTAAAACTTTTCTTGGCTCAATATTTCAGTCAAACTACTCAAATTATTCGATAACTTTAATTTATTTGTTACTTCTCTAGATTAATTTTGTTGTCAATAATAGTATCCATTACTTCCAGTTTCAAATATCTGGTGAAGACCTAAAATCTTCTCCTTCACTATGTCTTGTTTATTTGCCATGACATACTTTTTCAAAATCCATCCAGGTACAGAGGTAGGTCATAACCCAGACTGCCAGAAATATTCTATATCATGTGGTTTGAATTTGATTTCTCTGATTATATTATGTTATTTTTCCACTACTCTTTCTGCCTTGCAACTCCAAAGTCATTTCTTCATTCTTGTTAAGAAGATTAATCCTTCCATTCTAAAGTTCTTTCTCAAGACATCACCCTTTTACACTCTTCCCTTCCTTATCTTGAAGGTAAATCATTTCAGCTCTATAAACTCCTGTTCTCTTCAACTCTCTGCCTGTTTAAAGCCTCTCAAATTTTTCACTACAAAATCATAAATTTGGATTACTCCCACTATCGCTGTACCTACTTACCTGCTGCTGAATAAAGTTAAATAAAATTATAAAATCATGCTTATTGGGTTCAGTGCAGATGTCTTTTACATAATCTTTACTGGCCTCCACTCTAGCAAGGCAGTCATTTTACATGTCTTTAATCAATTCACTATCTCATTTACAACAGATTTTTCCAAATGTTTTTATACCTTCTCACCTTTTTCATAACCCCTCTTCTATCAACCTCTTTGTGAGAACCTTACCTTATATTTCACTGAAAAAAATGGAAGTGGGGACAGCTAGGTGGCGCAGTGGATAGAGCACAAGCTCTGAATTCAGGAGGACCAGAGTTCAAATCTGATCTCAGACACTTAACACTCCCTAGCTGTGTGACCCTGGGCCAGTCACTTAACCCCAGCCTCAAAAAAAAAAAAAAAAAAAAAAAAAAAAGTGGAAGCAATTTGTTAAGAGTTCTCTCTTTCCTTCCCCCTCCTCTTTTCACATCATTCAAATGCCTCCTAATATGGAATACACTGGAGACACCTGACAGTGGCTGCTGGATATCCAACCCAGACTTGCAGAATGGATCTCCTTATGTGAGAGGATGATACAAGGAGACTGAGAGGCAGTTGCTGTTCTCTGACTTGACTGAGAGGCTATTGAGTTATCTGACTTCTTTTCTCCTTTAAGAGAAACCTTAGAAACTTTTTCTTCAAAAATCCATTGCCAATTATGTAATAGCCGGGTTATCTTTAATAGAGACCCATGTGTAAAATCTGGAGCTGTAGCCAATAAAATTTGCCACTCTGGGATGGTTTTGCAGCATATATTAATTTGTGCATTAGTATAGAAAGTGTATCTCTTGTCTGGTCTTATCCCAGATAATTGTGGGGCAGGTCAATGTTCTGAGAGCCTCCACAGCTGTAGATCATAGTGTCTGAAGGAGCTGCAGGGCAGCCTTTGCAGACACAGATGTTGTGGACTGTGAATGAGATAAATTGGAGGCAGAGGGAAGAGGATAGAGGTCAGATAACTTAATGGCCTCTCAGTCAGAGAAGTCAGAGAGTAGCAACTGCCTCTCAGTCTCCATTCTGCAGATCCATTCTGTATGGATAAAACTCACCATTCAGAAATAGTATCAATTTTATATTTAATCTTCATCTTTACTATCAGAAGCAAGTGGCAGTCTGATTGGAAGGCTAGAAAATGGGGTAAAATATCTCCCAGAGGTTTCATTTAAAGATAATTCTCAGATATTTCCCACCAGCTATGCTTCTTATATCAACTCTATCACTATGTTCACATAACAGGTATCTCACTTTCAACCTTGTTCTTCAGTTTTCTTTTGTATGTTGTCTTTTCCTACTAGATTGTAATTTATTTGAGGGCAGGATTTGTGCATTGGGGTTTAGTACAGTATCTGGAATAAAGTAGACACATAATAAATATTATATTAAATTCAATGAAAAAATCTTTATTTCTCCAACACATTGAGTTTCTTGAAAGGAGGGATTGTCTTTTTTCCCTTCTTTGTATTCCTAGAGCTTAGCACAATGATTTGAACATAGTGGGTAACAAATGATTATTGATTGACAACTATGAAATAAGAAAAATAACATCAGAAAAAGGTAATGAACAAAGACTGATTGAGGTACTAGAATGGACAGGAGGAAATAGAAAGCAGGATATTTTAAAGATTAAGAGTTGGACCTCAAAAAGGAAGTTTACAAAATTCTGGATTTGGGTGGAAAACAGTTTCATATAATGGAAAATTCTAATTAATCTATTTTAAAATATATCTGAAGTGCCTAGAATGAACCTACTATGGCAGGAATTGAAAATATGAAGATATGAAGAAAAAAATGAATTTAACTATATAAGCTGTAAGAAATTTGAGGACTTTGTGGGATATCATTATGAAAATTGATTTTACCAAGAATCATAATATTGATTGATAGACGTGAAATTATGTAAATTATAGAGAAAAAAATTATGTAATATTACATACAACTGGAAAAAAAGCAAAATCAACAATATGATAATTTCAACTAAAATGTGAGCAACATATAAGTATAAATCTCTAACTTGCTATTTTTTCAATTTTTAAATAGCAGAAATACATTTTCTCTTCCTTTCATCCCTCAACCTACTGAAAAAAGAGAAAAGAGGAATAAATTCCTAGTCGCAAACATTTAGTCAATCACAATATAACATTATAACACAATAAAATACAATATATTATATGACAAGTGATATGCTTGATTCAAATCCCACTTTTAATATGTATTATTGTGACCACAGGATAGGTACTTAACTTTTCCAGGTCTGTTTTAACATATAAAAATTTAATATCATTAATATAAACTTCACATAACTATTATGGTGCTCAATTTTTTTTTTGCAAACTTTAAAGTGGTACATGAAAGCAACAATGATATCATTATTTCATTATTCCACTTAGTTAATGGAGTACAAAAAGGAAAAATATTAGGACAAGTTAAAATCTTACTAATAATATTTTATTTGTTGACAAATGGACAGAATGACTGCTTTTCGTAAATGAATAAAATCATGGCATGAAAGCTCATCTTGTTTAAGTTAAGATCTCTTTGGGAATGACTCCAGTAATAGATGATAATGGGGATGATAGGTAATTTATCCTTCAATTAGATTTCTGGATTTTTAAGGTTCTCCATTTTACATAGATAAGAAGATTATGATCATTTTGCAGCATTATGGTGATGATGATGAAGATAGAGTATTTGTGAAAACATCTTTGTCTTTAATATGATTTGATTTTCACTTTAGTGTGCCTTTCTGTATAGTCAATATGTCCTAAATGTTTGTAAGCAGCAATGATATTTTACACAGTCTACAACATTGCCTTTTTTTTTTTTTACTGGAATTGATTGATAGACCCGGGTTGTATAAAAATAAATTTTATGTAATTTCATTTGAAAATGACCTTGCATTGTATAGATATCACAAATGTCTGTTCTATTGGCTTTTTAATGATGTGCTAGTTAACCATTGAAATACTAAAGAAATTCATCAGTTAGATCTATAAGCATTAAAAATATTCATATAGACCCATTTTATAATATCCATATTCACTAAACAAGAAGAAAATATTATTTTATCTTTAGTATATTTTTATATATAAAAATAGCACAGATTATGAAGAATTGAAATTATTTTTCCCCTCCATCTCCCAATAACAATGGAGAAGGTCATGGTGGTGATATCATCTATGAAGAAATGCACAAAAGTAATTTAAGGATAAGACACATAAATGGCAAAGAATTTGGCCTAGTCAAGTGGCAAGATGGAACAATATTTAATATCCAATTTGCTGCAGAAATATCTACATAATGTCAACAAATCTATAGGAATATTATAACATATTGAATCAATATTTTTTGAAAAACATAAAGGAAAACATGGGAAAGAATCAAAAAGATGGGATGAATTGACTACTCATTCTGATGAGTTCATAGATCCATCAATGTATTCCAGTACTGAAGTGCTAATATTTATTCTAGTTGACCCTATAGGGTAGAGATAAAAACAATGGTCTTGTTTAAAGGTGATTTGGGATCGACATTAAAAAAAATTCCAAATGATTAAAGCTATCAAAGTATAAAGGGTCACTTTAGGGGGGCATATTCTATTTTTTTAAAATCTAGATAATGCAATAAAGTATATATTGAGACTTACCAGATATATTGTAGAAATATATTTATACTATACTTCAGAAACTGCATTTCTAGGAGGAAGATTTATCAAGAATTTGTGACTTACTGAATATGCCCAGGAAAGGCAACTGTGGCGGAAGGACCACTAAGAAAGGAGAGTTAGAAAATCATTCTATACCTGTGTAACATGCATTTATTTCTTATTTGTTTCTCCTGACATTCATGAAAAAAGGAGGGGAAATATTTAAATATTTTCTCATGTGTAAGTAATACAGGCCAAATGGGGGGCTGGTGGGCAGAATGACAGTTGAATTTAGCTGTTTGATTAGATTTTGAATAGACTTTGAAGAAAATGGAGAAATCCTATAAATTGTTTTGGAATGAATCATATATTCATTTAATTTTAATGGGTAATCTGTGGAATAATACACTATGAATTGGAATTCAATGGACAGAGGATAGAGCTTGTAATAATGAATGATAAAGAAAATAAAAGAGGAATATTCACTGAGACAGAAACAAGATAGGTAATATGCAAGCATCAATTACATGAAGGGATTCACAAATGTAAAATGGGAGCTATTATAGTTCATGGAGAAAAGATCATGGAAAGAAATCAAAATCAATTTTATTCATTTTTTTTACTTTTTAGCAGGCTTTACAACAAAGGAAAATCTATGATAAGGAAGAAGGAAAAGGGAAACTAATTCACTATTCTAAGGAAAATGTCATTCTTTCCCATAAATTCACAAGTGGTAGCTAAACTTAAAGCTCTTCTTGTGGAATGATGAAGTGAGCAGTCAGGCAACTGTAATTTCAATCATCTAAAGATTTATTTCTTTTTTGATGGAAGTTTAATCTGGTGAAAAAGTATTAGACATGTAGTTACAGAATCCCAAATAAAAGAAAATTCAGTAATAGAAATAGTAACTCAAGCTTTCTTGGAAATCAAACTTCAATCTTAGGTGAAAAAATTTTGCAAATAAACTGGAACTCTACTGGGCTCCTGCATGATCAGTAAGTAGAATCCTCATTTGTGTACAATGATCAAAACACAATGTATTATCTTAATGTATGATACAGGCCACTATTAGATATAATGAGTTGTCCCTCCTTCCTTACGTAGATGATACTGAACCATCATTACTAGGTGGTTTCTAGAAAAGGGAGAAGGAGAATCTCTCTACCATCCCTCATCAGACCATTTTATTTGTAACAACATTCATTTTTACCACTTCTAGGAGAAAAAAATCTGTGGCTTTAGAATAAACAAATCTAAATTACCAAGACAGCAGCCAAAGTCCTTATTAACCTTATAGTCTCCCCAGTTAGATCAACCTACTAGTATCATTAGATATAATCATGCTATAATTATGATATAATAATCAAAATGAAGCCATGGTCTTTTCCTTCTTACTCTAAAATATAAATCAAGTCATGTTTTATTTCTTAGAGGATGTTAGATACATTTAGAAGTTAGATATTCTTGCATTAACCCAAAAGACCCAGGTGTGTAATATCTATTTTTCTTTGTAGACCCCAAGTAGTACTTTATGTGACTAGTTTCTTTATGCAAAGCATATTACACAGAACATTAAGATAGGCCCACAGATGATATATTCAGGACTAATCGATCACTAATGCTCTCTGACTTGACTTGGGCCATTTCCTCTCTCAAATTCTCATTTGTCTCCTATGATAATTTGTGTTACATTTGCATTATTTCCGTTATAGTTAAAGCAGGCTAGGAATATTAATTATAAATTTAAAATGTGGAGGGACTAAAATTTAAAGGTAGAGAATTATAGAAGTCCAAGATCTTATATTCAACTTAACTAACAACTAGAAAATAGGAAAAGTTTTCAATACACTATGAGTTAAATACCACTACATGAATAAAGATTGAAGTCAAAAGTTCTAACCCATTGTTGAGCAGCTAAATCTTCAGCAGGAAGATAAGAATAACTTTGGAAAGACATTGTTAAGTAATACGCACCTTAGGGAAATGTGAATTCTATATCCAGAAGCACAGCTGGTTCAATAGCTTTACATCTCATGGATCTGGTAGTAAATAAGAGAGAATTTGAACAAGGAGTCCCAGATAGAACACTATTTGTCACCACAAGAGCATGGGTTCCAATGCAATCGCCACCATGTACAGCCCATGTCCAGGAGTCAAGTGATACTTAGTCTCTTTCAGAGTCAAAGTTTAAATGGTTTAAATGAACCTGGAGAAACTAAAGATGCAGACTATAAAAACAATAGTTGTTAGGAGGGATAACATGGAATAATTATTCAAATAAATAGGCCTGGTCCCAGCACACATAACCTCAGATCATGATGTCTTCATAGCAGGGATGAAAAGAACAGACCATGGATTAATTTGCATAAGTTTTGATCATAAGGACCTAAAATACTATAAAAGACTCCTATATACATCTTTGTTTCTTAAAATTCCAGACATAAACTTGTGAGTTAGTTAACATCTCTTCTGTGGGCACAGAAATATTGTTGGAGGAGTGTTTAGGGAGGGAAGAAGCAAGACAAGGAGAGAAAAAGGGATGGAATAAGTATTTATGTAATACATACTATGTGTCATACACTGTACTAAATGTTTTTTTTTTTATTTTTGCAAATATTGTCTCATTTGATCCTCTTTTCAGCAATTCTGTAATGTAGTTATTATTCCCATTTTATAGTGAAAGGAAGAGAGAAAGAAACTAAGTAACTTGCTCATAATCTTAGGCTTCCCCCTTCTTTCCTCATTGATTCAATTTTAATATCTTTTGTTTAATATTTTAAGAGTTACTGATAAAGGGTCAGGAGAAAATGATTAGGTCATCATCTTGCTAGCTATTTCCCTTGAATCATTTCAATGGAAAATTCAGTGAATATCTTCTTGGGAAGAAGACAAAGATCCTGGTTTTCCATTCAAACAGCATAGAAACAAGAAATATACTTGCTATAATTCAAGTTCCTAAGAAAAAGCACTTTGATGATAATTTTAACTCAACAGAAAAACTAGAATTTTAAAAATGTATGAAGAAAAAAATAATAATTTCTTGGAAAGCTCTGAAATTATTTCACTGAGTAGGACAAGGCAAAAAGCTTATTAAAAATAAAACAATGAATGTAGGATATATCAGGATTTAGTTTAAAGATAAAAAAAGTTATTGAAGGTTTTAATAAAAATACTTTCCAGTAAATCAAATAAAATATAGTCAGATAAAAAAAACTGTACCTGGTTTTCTTCATTTTGTGTCAAGGAAACTAATTAGTTTTGCTATAGAAATGCCCTGAGTTCCTATATTATTATAAACATCTATTCAGGAAAAGTTTAGAGAATAAGAATCACACAGGGTTACCTATAAGGGCATAATTGTATATAACATTTCTTTTCTATCTTTTCAAGATGATGTCATAATAAAAGTGAAGGAGAGACACTTGAACACATTGAAGGAGGTTAGGATGAAGAAATAAAAAATTAAAATGATGAAAGAATCTGTCTACATGAATGTAAGAAAGGTTTTTGGGGATGCTATGGAAGAAGACATAGAGAAATAAGGAAAGATAAAGCTGAATATGGGGTTGTTATGGGGAAATAAAGTATAAAGAAAACAGATGGAGATGCTAGGGTTGAAGAAGAGATGCAACAAGAAAACAGTAGGGAGAGGATAGCTCTTGCAGAGTAAGGAAGATAAAGAGCACTTCCTTCAGTAATCACAGCTTTGTCTAAGTAAGCTGAACAGAAAAGAAAAGTAAGTGGGAGGAAAGCAGAAAGAGAAATTAATGAAAGAAATGACCCAAAACTATGAGAAAAACATGCTCCCAGTAGAATCTCAAAAGGAGAAAGGATACATTTTGTGGAATAGAGAAGAGGAAAAGTAGAATACAACCTTATTTAAGGAGGAGCCATATAATAAGGGATGCAAAGGGGGAAAATTCAAAGGAAACAATGAAGCACACATATATAAAAGAGCACACATATAAAGAAACAATGAATTAAAATAACAATGTATAAGAAATTTAATCATTAAAGAGTTATATTATGCAAAATTCTATGCCATTTGCAAAATAATTATATTTTGGTAACAAAAAAATCCCTTAGAATTACATATCACAGTAGAAGACTAATTTGGAGGTTATTGCCAAAGACTAGAAGATGGTGAAGATCTGGGTTACAGGTGGGTCTATGCTAAGTGGAGAAAAAAGGGCAAATGGTAGAAATGTTTATATACATTTAGAACATTTATATACATTTAGTAAGAAACTGGTTCTTTTTTCACTTAATATTATTTTTTTACCCTAATTACATGTAGAGAAATTTTTCAAAATTAATTTTTGTACAGTTTTAAGTTAAAATATTTTTCTCTCTCCTTCCTTCCTCTCTCCTCTCCAGGTTAGAAATCAATTTTATATGGGTTAAATATGTATAATCATGCTAAACATATTTCTACATTACTCATGTTATGAAAGAAAAATCAAAACAAAGAAATTATCATTAAAAAGGAGAAAAAGTGAAAATGGTATGCTTCAATCTGTTTAGACTACATAGATATGGATTGCACTTTCCTATCTCAAGTCTTTTGGAAATGTCTTGGAATATTTTATTGCTGAGAAGAGTAAGTCCATCATAGTTGATGATTGCACAATGTTGCTGTTTTTCTGGTTCTGTTCACTTCATCCAACATCAATTCATATAAGTCTTTCCAGGTTTTTCTGAAATTCATGTGCTCATTATTTCTTATAGTGCAAAAGTATTTAATTACATTCATATACTGCAACTTCTTCAATCATTCCCCATTTGATAGGCATGCCCTCATTTTCCAATTCTTCACCGTCACAGAGCTACTATAAATGTGTTCTGTGGGTCCTTTTCTCTTTTTTTATGATCTCTGTGGATACAGATATGGGAGTGTTATTATTGGATACCAGTTTTTAGTCCTTTGGCCATAATTCTAAAAGGTTGAATCAATTCTCAATGAGAAACTGATTTCTTATGAGGAACTGGAAAGACAGGAGGATCTTAACAGGCAATTGAGAATTCAAGAGGAGAGATGATGTTAGGGATAAAGACAATGAGTAATACTTCAGAATTAAGGAATTTGAGACTCTAGTAGAAGTTTATAGGTGGAGAAGTCCATCAGACAGCTGATGTTATTGAACAGTAAAGTAGTGAAAAAAAGATCAGATACATTGGGTTAAGAGTTATAAGCATAGAGAATATCATTCAACATCTGAAAAGAAAGATCCAGGAGAGTGCTGAAATATATTAATACAAAAAGAGTAGAATATGGATGAGAATACAGCAAAGGAGTCAAAGGAAGATTATTATTTAAGTAGGATATGGAACAGGATAAAGTAATGTCAGAGAAAAGGTTAGAAGAAGTTTATTTAGGAGGTCAGAATAGTCAACAATATCAATAGCTACAGAGATCAAGAAAAATGAAAATATGAAAAAGACTCTTGAATTTAACAATTGAGAAGACACAGATTCAAGTATTGTAACCAACAAATCTATGCAGAGTTAGACATTTTTTCCTAATTTTCACAACCTCTCAAGTCTCTTGGTACTTGCAGAAATTACTTTTTCTATTTCATGAAAAGAATAAGTGCTCATATAGGCAAGTAACACTGAATAAAAAGAAAGCATAAAATTTCATGGCAATTGGAGGGGGGAATGATGAAGAAGAGTAAAACAATTAAAAATGAACTGCACAATTAAGAATGTATTTCCATAGTGCAATACTCTCTTGTTTTCTTAGTTATTTTTATTTCAATAATAATTTGTTTTTCCCCAATTATGTCACAATATTTTTAGCATTCATTTTTACAAGATTTTTAGTTTCAGATTTTTCTCCCTCAATCCATTCCTTATTTTGAAAATGGTAAGCAATCTGATATAGATTATACATATGTAAAACATATTTGCATATTAGTCACAGTTGTGAAAAAAGGAACAGATTAAAAGGGAAAAAAAGCATGAAGAAGAGCAAAGTAAGTGGTACAAATATGCTTTAATCACCATTCAAACGATATCAGTTCTTTATTTGGATGTGGATAGCATTTTCCTTCTTGAGTCCATCATACTTGTCTTAGATCATTGTGTTGCTGAGAAGAGATGAGTCATTCACAGTTGACTGTCAAACAATGTTGCTAAAACTGTGTACAATGTTTTCTCTGGCTCTACTCATTTCACTTTTCATCAGTTTATATAATTCTTTCTAGGTTTTTTTATGAAATCTGTCTTTTCACCATTTCTTATTGCACAAGAGTATTATATCACATTTACATATCACAGATTTTTAGCTAGTTTCCAACTGATAGGCATTCCCTCAATTTACAATTCTTTGTCACCACGGAAAAGAGGTGCGATAAATATTATATATATATAGTGATCTCTTGGTGATACAGCCCTAGTAGTGGTATTGTTGGATCAAAGGACACAGTTTGATTGATCTTTGGGCATACTTCAAATTGCTCTCCAGAATATTTAGATCAGTTCACACCTCTATCAACAATATATTACTGTTCCAATTTTCCCACAACATCTTCAACATCTATAATTTTCCTTTTTTGTCATTTTAGCCAATCTTATATGTGTGGAGTGGTATATCACAATAATTCTCATTGCATTTTTCTAATAAAAAGTTATTTATAATATTTAAACAATATTTTGTCTTTCAAAAAACACAGAAAGATGATTTTCAACATTAACTTTCCCAAAACCTTGTATTCCAATTTTTTTCTCTCCTTCTCCTTCCTTCCCCCTCCCCAAAACAGCAAGCGATCTGATATAGGTTAGGTGTGTAAAATTATTCTAAACATATTTCCATATCCACTGTGCTGTACACAAAAAAAACAAAAAAGAAAAAAATATGTATATATATATATGAGAAAAAAGGAAAAACACAAGCAAACAAACAACAACAACAAAAATGTGAAAACACTATGCTTTGATCTACATTCAGCCTTCATACTTCTCTCTCAGAAAATATGGATGGCACTTTCCATGATAAGTCTACTGGAACTGTCATGCATCACTTCATCATAGAAAAGGGTCAAGTTATAATCATCACAGTTGATTATCACATAAATTTGTCATTACTATGTAAAATGTTTTTTAGTCCTGCTCATTTCACTTAGCATCAGTTCGTGTAATCTGTATGATTTCTAAAATCAGGATGCACATCATTTCTTATAGAATATGATATTATATTACAATCATATATATTTTACACTTTTAATTTTTTGAATGATTCTTGATGTCTCATAGAGTTATCTTGCCTGATTCTAACTTTTAAGGGGTGGTTTTCAAAAAAGGAACCCTGGAGAGCAAACTTTTATTAACATCAAACATCTAAGTTTATACAGGAAAGATAAAATATAGCACAAGAAAAATAAAGACTAATATAACAGTGGCAGGAAATTACATTGTCCCTTCCTCAGGTTTGGATAAGTCTATTTAAAAGATAACAAAATTTGAAATAGAACAAATTGCTAGAGAAAATACAGCTAAAATATTTATGACATCTCCAAGTGGGACTAGAAAAGAATAAATGAATTTCTCATTACCACAAAGAATTTATATTAAAAAAAAAAAGTATTAACAGTGTGTGTGTGTATAAACATTACTAACTCCACAATTATTTGAAAAGATATGGAAAAAAACATTGGCACAAAGGGACCTTATTTAATATCATCAGAAGTATCCATATTCATATCCAATGGAAAAGCACAAGATGTCCCAATATAAAGACAAGAGTAAAGAAAGAATGCTCCCTCTTGCCAGTTTTATAGCCTTTGTTCTGGAAATACTAACTCTAGCCATAAGACAATATAAATAAATTAAAAGTATAAAGATAGGTTAAAACAAGGAAACAAAAAATATTCTGATGTCCTGATACTATAATGATTTAGTTATGTTAGGAAATTAGGAAAAAAAAAAAAAACTAAGAAAATTAATGATGGAGAAAAGATGGTGGACCAAGATGGTGAACACTGCTCCAAACTTTTCCAAATACTTTTAGATAATGACTCTAAACAAATTCTAGTGTGGCAAAAAGATGGAGTGAAACAATTTTTCAGCTTAAGGCAACTTAGAAAGTCAACAGGACAGGAAGGACATAAGTAGAACACAGGCTAGCATAGACAACAGAGACAGGAGACAGAGACAGGGAAAGAGTCAGAGACAAATTGAAAGCAGAGATCATTAAGACTTGGAAAAATTACTGAATAAGGGAGATAAGGGAGAGGGAGGAATTCAAAGGAAAGATAATAGTATTTGTTATCATGCTATAGTTATAGTTGAAATTTCTCAAAAGCTGAAAAGTTTGGCAGAAGTACCTGAAGAGTGAATAAATACCCACAGACTAGGAAGAAATTTAAAAGCATTCTAGGGGAATTGACTGAAGAAAAGGAATCCCTGCACTCCTTTCAAGATGTCAGAAAGTGATGGGACATATTTTGAAATGATATAAAGCAAGTTCGCATGAGAAGGAATAAATCCAACAGCTTTAAAGAACAAAGTAGATAATTCTAAGCTTCCAAAACACTTTGCTGAGAGTATAGGTGACATATGTGGGTGGGAATATAAGCATTTAAAAACTGAAAGAGAAAGAACAAAAATGAAAGAGCAATTCAGAAAAGTTTCAGAATAACAAGAAAATAAAAAGGACAAGTAGGAATAAAGTCAATTCTTACTGATATTTTTAGCATTCTAGAAGATGAGAAGATAATGTCTTCTATGAGATTTTTATGAGAAGTAGTATACTTAAAGGACTAAAAGTAAATAATAATAATAATAATAAGGAAGATTATGAAACAATCAAAAATAAATTCAAGACAGTAATTTTTTGTTCAAAAAAAATTTTGAGAGAGAAGGGAGCTGGTTTGTGCTGATGGTCTAATAAGCAAGTGATTTACTAGCATAGACATTACAACTCACAAAGTAAGCATCATGATTCAGTTCTTTTTCAACTGTCAGCCTCTCCACAGAGTTCTAGTGAATTTTAAAGCATTTTCTTAATGTGTTTTTGCTGCTGTTTTAAAAGACATGTGGTATACATGAAATACAGTGAATTAAGAAGTAATACATAAAGAAGTAAAACACAAAATACTTATTTTTTTTTTTTTATTTTAAGGAGGAAGACTTCCATCAACTAGGCATTACTAATGTTTGGATATATATATATATATATATATATATATATATATATATATATATATATATATATATATATATATATATATATATATATATATATATATCGTTGAACATGTAGGAATTTTTAATGGTAAGCATAACAAATACACAAGATTAAAATAACATGTTAATTTTCTGAGTATTCCATGCTTACCAAAATTTATCTCAGAGAAACCCCCTGGTTTTTTTTTTGACATGTCTTTGAGATAAATCTAGTAATTTGAAAAATCTTCATTCTTAAAGTATATCATCTATATTGACTAACAGGCAATTATACAGAAAGGGAAAAAAAGCTATTTAACTGAAGAAATATGGTACATCAGAACATGAAAAGGTAAGTTCATCTTTATATATTGATAGGTAGGATATGATATAAGTGCATGAAATGATCAAAATAGTTGAGTTGAACTTAGAACCTCCACTAGATAAGCCACATACCACATAATAAAATAAAGGCATATTAAATCTTAATTATAGGCAAAATGAAATATCTTTTACATATGTATGCCATATTTCTAGGAAGAGAAAAATGACTAGGAAGAGCAAGATTACAAAACAACACTACTAAAATTAATGTGATTTTTTTGGTAGAAATTATGCTTCAAATTTTTGTAAAAACATGCTATAATAAACAAGTTTCAATGGTTTGTTACAAATAAAGAAGATATCCTACTAATTGTATAATTCTGATAAATCACGAAGTACAATAAAGAAATGATGTAGAAAAAAGGTTCACAATTGCTTAAAATATGTATTTGTAATTTATGTGAAGATTTAATACTACTGGAATTTTGATACTTTTTAGCCCTACCTTCTGCCTCTCTCACTTGGAGGGTGGGATCCTGAATTCTAAGCCTTCATTTAAGAAGAGAGATCAAACAAGATATCTTATCTCTCATCTGGGTGCACTACTTTGGAACTTCTCTGATGTATTTTTCCACCCTGCAATGTGTAGAATATTATCTCCTCTCCTTTACATATTATTTTTAATTTCATGTTTTATTTTGTTTTCCTCAATGAGATTGAAACTACTTTGACAAGAGGGACTGTCTTTCTTTTTTTTTTTTTTTTAACATTCTTATACCCAGCACTTAGCACATTACCTGGAATTAGTTAATCACAATAAACATTTATGGACTATTAACTTCAAAATATCCTCTTATTAATGAAGTTATTCTCCTATCAGTAGTAGAGACAGAAACCACTCTAGGCCTTCCCATAACTATTTAATTCATGCCTATGCCTTTTCTTAAAGCAAGTACTTTTTTTTTTTTCTTTAAGGAAAAAATATGATTTAATTGAAGAAATAATTCATAAAAATCATAGAAAGCGTTAATAGTTTTCTGATTTTTATTCTTTTCACATTATGGTTACATGGCACACACAAGACTTTCATCTCTTATCCTAATATTTGACTCTCCATGGATGAAACTCTTTATGCAAATTTTTATGTAATCATTGTTGTGATACATAGTCAATTTATCACAACCAGATGTCAAGCTATTGGTGCCATTTCAATATTAATCGTTCTGAAATTATCATCCTCACAACTTTGTTAAGTAAATAGGAAATACAAGTATTATTGTTGTTATTTTAAAAGTGGGGGAAACAAGAGGACAAAGTAGAGAACTCAGCCAAGTTCTCTCAACATTCTCCTTCAAAGAATTTTGAAGTAATGCTTCAAATCAAATTCTGGTGTGGCAGAGCCAACAAAAGGTCAGAATGGAATATTCTTCAGTCAAAGACAACATATGGGATCAGAAAGAGAAATGCAACACTGGCTAGGAAAATGGCCCAAAACCCATATGGATAAAACAATAGTGGTGGGACTAAATTATGGTTTATGGCAGCTTCAGGAGTTCTCAAGCCATAGATGGTAAGGAAATCTGGAAACTGGCACAGAGAGATTACAATTTTGTGTTAGCACTGGATTCAGGATCAGACAATATTTGGAAGCTTCATTGACTACACACCAGACATGCCACAATTAAAAGATAGAAAGGAGCACTTTCAGTTAAGAAGTGGAAACACTGAGGAAAAAAAAAATCACTTCTTTCCCCAACTATCAAGGACTCTGAGGAGCACTTCTGCTCCTCAATTTCTGATCTCCAGGGAGGGGGACTGTAATGATTAGTATCAGTATCAGTTGTAATCCCAAGGGATTAAAGACTCTTCCTCAATAAGGACTAGAGTGAAAAATAACTTCTCATATCATTCCACCTTGGAAGAACTGAACAATTCAAAGCCCCCAGAATCAGATCTGAAAACAGAAGTGTGAAAAACCCTGACATGAGACAGAATCCTGTTGTCTCACACCAGGAAGAGATTACAACATTACTATTAAGTTGTATATCAAAAAGTAGATCAGGAAAAAGAGTAAAGAACCTGTCAATAAAAATCAATTATCATTACTAGGAAGATCAAGACACAACTCAGAGGAATATTATGAAGTCAAAAGAGCAAAAAGTAAACTATCAAAGAAAAATGTGAATTGGATAAAAACCAAACAAGATGTCATGGAAGAGCTAAAATATCATTTTCAAAGTCAAATAAAAGTGGCAACAGAGAAATTAGATAAAGAAATAAAAGCAAAGGAAAATAATTATGAAAAGTTAGTTGACTCTTTGGTCAAAACAAATATTGATGTAAATTACCTTAAAAACCAGAACAGGTCAAATGCAAAAGGTTTGCTGAAGAAAATAATTCCTTAAATTAGAATTGAGCAAGTAGAAGTTAGAGTCCATGAGACAGCAAGAAGCCCTAAAACAGTAAAAAAAATGAGCAAAATAGAAAAAAAATGGAAATATTTAATTAGAAAATCAACTTGATATGAAAAACAGATCAAAGAGAAAATTACTGAATTATTGAACCATCTGAAAGTGATAACCAAAGAAGAGCCTAGACATATTTCACAAAATCAACATGGAAAACTGCCATGTTATCCTAGAACTAAAAGATAAAATAGAAATAGAAATTAATATAAAAATAAAATAATTTAATTATTAATTAAAACATTAAATTTTAAATTAAAATATTAAATATTAAATTAAATTATTAATTTAATAAAAAATAAAATAGAAATAGAAAATAGAAATAGAAAAATAGAAATTGAAAGACTCCAATGACTGCCACCTGAAAAAGATCCAAAAAAGTAAAGAGTTTAGAATGCATTAGTTTGTAGAGTAAAAGACTTGGGATTGTGACCCAGAATAATCTATCCTCTGAAACAAGAAAAAACAAAACAAAACAAAAATTTATTATCTAATCAAATACAGTGTTTTCATGAAATCCTGATGGAAATACTAGAACTAAAAAGATAAATTGACTTTGAAATATGATTCAAATATAAAAAGGTAAATATGGAAGAAAAGTCAAAAAGACTGAATAAGGTGCAACTGGTCACTTCTGTGTATGGGAAGATGAAACACATATATTCTAAAAACTTTATCAACTAAAATGATTTTTACATAGAAAGAGAGTGTGGGTGCAAGTTTATTATGTGGGGATGGCATAAAAAATGGAGGTAAGAAAGAGTGATGCCCTAAGAAAGGGGAAAAGGAGAATAAAGACGGTAAATTATTTCACATAAAAGATGCCCACAAAAAGAAGAGAGGGGAATGGTGAAGGATAATGCATGAACCTCATTAACATCTAAATTCCAAAAGTGAAAAACATAGAGAGACACACATCAACATATACATGGACACATATATAATCAATTAATAATAGAAATCTATCTTACCCAATAGGAAAGAAGGAAAGGGGAATTAAAAAAAAAAAAAAAAAAAGGATGATAAGTGAAAGGGCAAATAAAAGAAGGCAGTAGGCGGAAGAAAAATGAACTTTTGAGGAGGAAATATTAATTGTTCATAGAAAACCAAGCCAAATATAATAAAAATGACAATTTTATATAAGTTGATCTATTTATTTAGTACCATATCAATTAAACCACCAAAAATTATTTAACGGAGATAGAAAAGTAATAACAAAATTCATCTGGAAGAACAAAAGGTCAAGAATACCACAAGAATTGATACAAAGAAATGTGTTTAAATAAATGTTCAAGAAGCTTTACATTCCAAATTATAGCCGTGGAAAATGACTTCTGTAGAATACACACACACACACACACACAAAGGAACTCATATGATTGACAAAGTTCTCCAAATTCACTCATACAAATATTGCATGATTCAAATAATAATTCTCAAGGAATTACAAAAGCTTCTCAAATGTCCTTGAGCATTTTGAGAATATTGGAAAATAATCTAAACTAGAAAAATGCAACATGCAATGCATCAAGAGAAGACTACAATATGCAGGAGGCAACACTTTGTGATAAGAATGATAGTGAAATATAAAGACATAATCTAGCACAAGTCGGATAGAGAAAGAAGAATTCCCATTCCTTACTTTGCACTCTTTATGATCTATAAATGCTCTCTTAAGGCAAACAATATCAAATATAAGAAAAGTGAAATATAAAATACTGAGTCTAGATTTAGCTTCTGCATATGGTCAACAATAAATGAAATAAATAAAATATTTAATACATAAAGAACATAAAGGAAAGCTAAAGTGGAAATCAGCAAAACATAGCGCAAAGAAATGATAATGAGAGACAAAGATACATATATGAGGAAGAAGATGTAAAATTAGAGTAGCCTATTGTGGATAGGTAGTCTAGAACTTAATGTAATATGAAAGGTCATTTTATCATAACCCCTAATCCCAAATTTACAATAGAAGAAAATAAGACAAGAATATGTGATAGAATTTACCATGACATACATGCATATATATATATACTAGAATTTTGGATTTTCAAAAAAAAAGTTCTTTCTTTCTTTCCTTCTTCCTTTTTTCTCCTTTTCTTTCTTCCTCCCTCCCTTCCTCCTTTCCTCCCTCTCCCTATCTTTTTCCTTTCTTTTTTTTATTTCCTACCTGCCTTCATTCCTTCATTAATCCTTCCTTCCTTCCTTCCTTCATTTATTATGATTGTATTATCTTAATGTCTCATAAACATTCCCATCTCTAAATTTTACATTTTTTAATAAAAAAGAACAAATTTCCCAAAACAAACCTACATAGTCCAGCAAAACAAATTTCTGTATTGCTTATGAAAAAGGAAGTATTTTTAAGCCTGGATTTTAAATTCATCACCACTCTTACCAGAGATATATTTCATAATTCATATTTACTGGTTACTTTTATTTTCTAATACCTCATGTTTTCTGGGTTGGTAAAAATGTTTACATTTCATTTGCCAAGGAAGAAAATATAAAAGTAAAGGGGAAATAAAGGAAGCAAAGAAGATACCAATCATGCAATTATATGGAAGTAATCAATAGACAAAAAGACAGAACTAATTAATCAGTTGTAAATATTTTCACTTGATCTGTTGTTCTTCCTCTGGCAAATTTTCTTATGACCTTTTGAACAACAGTTAAAGGCAGAATCAGAAAGCAACACGTTGTAACTGCCACTTAAAAGAATAGGTTTAATCAATAGAAAATTATCGTGTAATTTATTTTTGCTATATTTATATTTAGGAAGGCAGAAGTAAAAAATAATTGGAAGAAAGGAAGGAAGGAAGGAAGGAAGGAAGGAAGGAAGGAAGGAAGGAAGGAAGGAAGGAAGGAAGGAAGGAAGGAAGGAAGGAAGGAAGGAAGGAAGGAAGGAAGGAAGGAAGGAAGGGGAAGGGAAGGGAAGGGAAGGAAGGAAGGAAGGGAGGGAGGGAGGAAAGGAGGGAAGAAAGGAGGGAAGGAAGGAGAGAAAGAAAAAAAGAAAGCAAGCAAGAAAGAAAGAAAGAGAGAAAGAAATGTAGATAGGAAAGAAGGACGAAAGAGAGAGAAAAAGAAACAAAATAAATAAAGAAAGAAAGATACACAGAGAGACAAAGAGGGTAGAGGGAGACAGAGAGACAAAACTAATGAAAGGGGTGGGGGAGGGAAAAGAGAGAGAGAAGCTTCAGGTAATAATTAAGATAACTCTTTCTTTAGTTTCATCAAGTGGAAAAAGAAAGAATGACAATCTCTTGTATAAATAAACTATAGATTAAAGACTGAGAATACTAAAATGTAAAAGTATCCAAAGGAGTCAATCTAAGAAGAGAAAAAGAAATAAAAGGAACACAATTCATTTGAGTTGAGTTTATAAGGAATTGTATTCCTTATAAACATCATTGTGAATGTGGCTTATTTTGTTTGTTATTAGTGGAATTATAAATATGTATGATATGTAATTCCCTTTCATCAGTGGCAGTAGCACCAGACACCTCATAATAATAATTAATGCCAAAATCTCTGACAAGATCAAGTAAAATAATACATGTGAAATACGTTTTGAAAACTAAAAGGCTACATAAAAATGTTAGGGATAATTACTAATATCTGTGCTGAACAATGTTGTTTTCTTGCACCTCTACACTTGGCAGATGCATTTGACAATTTATTGGGAGGTAAAAAACTAAAGGAATTCCTTCTCATTCTATAGGGATATATTACTAGGGCTAAATTTGCTCAGATCCTCTCACTCTAAAAACATAAAAATAATTAAATTATTTCCATGATTCTACTTATATTGCAGCACTTATAGGTTGACTACACTGAAACTCCATTCCATTTACAATGCTCCTTCATGCTTCTCTATATCATCTTTACCATCCATCTGATGACTCTAGAGAACTCTTCTGTACTCTCATACCAGACTTGTCAGAAGTTCTATTCTATTTTTGGAGTATATATATATAGAGATCTGTATATATGTACATATTTATTTAACTGTCCCAGAACATAAGGTTACCAAGATGCTGAGCTTTTTATCATCTTAAACACTTATTCTCCAGGTTACTTTTGTTCTTAATGTTTATTTGAGTTAAATCCAATTTTCATCTTGAGTATTCTTAGATGCTGCTGTGATGTACAAAAAGCTAACCTCAATGAATCTTTAGACAAAATTTCTTCTAAAATGGAAAAAAAGCTTAAACTTGTTTCCCAAACTCTGATCTCTCTCCCCATCCCCTTTTCTTTAGAGAGAAAGACAGAGACAAAGAGACAAACACAGAGACAAAGAGATAGAGAGGGAATTTATATGACAGAAAAATTGTATACTTTGTGGCAAATTATTTCACCTAATCACTGTGGAGTTAAGTATCTTGTAGGGAGGAACTCCACCTATAACACAAATTATCATTTTACTAACTCAATTTATAATGCCACATATATTTAATGATGTGTGTTAGAAAACAAGGAGATTGTTACATGATATTTCAGATTTTTCCTTGTTTTAGAAATTAATAATTGCTACTTAGCTGAACATTATTTAAGTGGAACAACTGGCTTTCCACATGTTAATTACCAATTCTATGTTATTTCTCTTAAATTTTTATACCTAGAATCTCTCTCCACTTTTTTTATTTCTATTCCTACCCATCACCTATTTCTAGCTCTCCTTCAAAATATCAGATCCTAAAACCCTTCCAATTAACACCTTAAAATATCACTCTTGGAAAATATTATTTTGGTTAAATACTACCCTACTCTGATCAATACTGTGGCCATGGATAAACTGTGGCTATATAATTCATTTCCTTCTCAATCTACCTTTTGTACTCCCAAATTACCCCTCCTTTTCCATTACTTTAACAATATTACTACCGCTTTAAATCATTCATTACTATCTCCTCTATATTGTATTTCCTATTGTGCAGGTATGAATTTCTTTTATAACTGCAGTTTGTCTTGTATAATGACAAGAATAGAAAATGGTAAATTTTGCAAAAGTTGTGATAAAACATACATATATAAGCATTGATGAAATTGTAGATTGGTACAACTCTTTGGGAAATCAACTTGCTCCTCATGAATAATACAAAAGACAGTTTCATCATGTATTCAACAATCAAAATAAGATAATAAAATCTTTGAAATAGGAAATTAAATTGAATTTTAAAAATCTATCCAAATACAGTTCCTTGGTGAAGCAATTCACTCTTCTATTGCTGTAAATCCTAATCACTCTAGGATTAGGATCCCTTGAATCCCCTTTGACAAAAGTTCATAAATAGCAATTTTGAATAACAGAAGAAGAAATATTTTGGTCGTGTAATTTTAAAAAATCTATAAAATGATGAATCACATCTGTCATCAGTTTAAATTGATGTAAATTAAAAATCTATCAATTTCCGCAAACTTTAGAATGATAAAATTGAAGTAGTAAAATAACCTTAATTTTCACAAATGCTAACTAGAAGAAACATTGGATATTTATAGGTCAATTGATACTGCCAACTTTTATTACTGTATATCTAGATAGAGTTGTAAAAACTTCATAGTGGTGGCTACCCACTTAATTCTAAATTGAAACTAATGCTTTCATCTTCAATTTAATGTGGAAGTTTAATTATGTTTGAAAAATAATATCTGGAGAAAGGTGAGATAGGATCTAAGATATCATTTCTAATGTAATTTATTACATCAATATTTTGGAGTTTTACATGTTGTTTTCATTCTAGTGTTTAAAAATTAAGAAGCAACCTATCAGTCACACAAAGGACATACATGACTAGTAGTACTAATATACATTATATAGTTAGAATGAATTTACTTCATATAAAATTGTACTCCAGCAGCAAGTCTACTTTGACAGTTGTAAAATAGGATTGTCAGAGATTACCTGATCCTTCTCCTGACTTTTCCTGTTGAAACAAACAAGCCAAAAATGACAGGAGCAAAATTATTCAAAATACTCTAAAATGGACAGTAACTTCTTTCAGAATTATAAAGATTAAAGGAGTAGAAAAATTTAAAGTCAAGGATAATAATATTAAACATTTACAGGCATTTTAGGGTAGAGATAAGTGCTCAACTTTTAGCCACTGTATCATTATAAAGGGAAATTTTGCTAGTGTCATCTGTGATAGCAATACTTGGGAGTAATATCATTGCCTCCCTTATTGACTTCATCCTGTTGAATTTATGTGATTTACAATTTACTCAGAGATAATGATGATATAACAGATCAGAGAATTAGAAATTTAAAGCTGATGAAATGTCATTAAACATCTACTCCAAAGTCCTCACATTAAACACAAGGAAACTGAGGTTAAGGGAGATTAAATCATTTTTCCAAGGTCATAAATATAAGAACTTTCAAAGTCTTTTTCATTGTGTCACATTGTCTATCAAGGAAAACATCATTTAAAAATTCAGAACATTGACCAACGCACTTTAGAGGACAGAAATTGAAACCTATATTCCACCTTTTGACAGATATCATAGACCCTTGGTAGAAAATAAGACATATATGTTGCTATACATGAAAAAACAAAAACTTCATCATTTCCCACTTTTTATAATGCAGACAAATTGACTTAGTCTTTGTTCTTTACACACGATATTCTACTCTTCCATTACTGGGCCTTTTCATTGGCCATCCCCTATACCTAGAAAGTATTTCCTCCTCATCTCTGTCTCTTATAATAATTATTTTCCTTCAAAAAGTACTGTATCATTATCTTCTATTTAAACTTCAGGATCTATTCCCCAGCTTCCAATGCTCTCACTCCTTAATTATCTTATAATGAAATATCTTTTTCTTTATGATATTTCTTTTGTACATACATATGCATATGTATATAAAATATGAGTATATATATATATATGTGTGTGTGTGTGTGTGTGTGTGTGTGTGTGTGTGTGTGTGCATAAACATAAAGAGAAATATATAGATATGGATGTGGAGGTTTCCCATTTAAGCAGGAAGTTTCATAAGAGTAGGAATTATTTCATTTATTCTTTTTGTACATCCAGCACTGAACACAGTACCCAACGTATTGAGATGATATAACAAATGTGTGTTGATTAATTAAGAAGGGCAGCGTATGACAAAAAAAGTTATGCAGGTTTGTGTGTGAAAGGAAAACACTGTAAATGACTAATATTTTTTTTTAAAGTGCAAAAAATACATTTTTTTTTTCATTTAGAAATAGAGATTCCTAATTAGGAAATTCCCTTTTCCAATTTTATATCTGACTCTTCTGTAAATTATATTATCATACCTGAGAACACTAAGAAAAAAAGTATGAGGGGCAGCTAGATAGTGCAGTGGATAGAGCACCAGCCTTGAATTCAGGAGGATCTAAGTTCAAATATGATCTCAGACACTTAACACTTCCTAGCTGTGTGACCCTGGGCAAGTCACATAACCCCAGCCTCAAAAAAAAAAAAAAAAAAAAAGAAAGAAAAAAATTAAATTAAAAAAAAAGAAAAAAGAAAGAAAAAAAGTGTGGATCACACAGTGTCAATCAAAAAACTTCAAGAAAGGACAGTCTCAGTAGGATGAAAAAGATGTTCAGCCCAGTTCAGATAGAATATGGGAAATCCAGTGAGAGGGTCTTTATCACAACAAATCAGCAACTAAGACCCTCAGTCCTGCCTCAGTGGAGGAGCAAATCAGTGGGGTACTTTCCAGTTTCAGGTCAGATGGCAAATTTGGGGAAAGTAGGCTATCTCTTGAACAGAGCAGGCAAAGCTAGCACTGCAAACACAAGGGGCTCTTATGCTCAAAACCAAGATTCAGAAATGCACAGGAAGCTTGGGACAGCATTCCCTATACCCAAGGAGCAGAGCTTTATCTTAAAAGTTAAAAAAAGAAGAGGAAATTTCAAAAGAAAAGGGGAAAAAATGAGCAAAAAATGAAACAAAACTTGATGACACAAAGTTGCTATAGTGATAGGGTAGACCAAAACAAAAACTCAGATGAGGACAGAATGCCCTCAGAAGAAACCTCAAAGAATGATATGAATTGGTCTCAAGCCCAAAGAGGGTTTTTAGAAGTGCTCATAAAAGACTTTAAAAGGCAAATAAGAGAAGGAGAAGAAAATAATGAAAAAAGAAATGAGATTTATTCATAAGAGAGTCATTAACTTGGAAAAGAAAGGAAAAACTTGTCTGAAGAAAACAATACCTTAAAAAAGTAGAACTAACTAATTAGAAAAGGAGATGCAAAAGCTAATGAAGAAAATTATACATTAAAAACTAGAACAGGGAAAATGGAAGCTAATGACTCTGTGAGACAACAAGAATCAGTCAAACAACTAAAAAGAATGAAAAAATGGAAGAAAATGTGAACTATCTCATTGGAAAAACAGCTACCTTGGAAAAGAGATCCAGAAGAGACAATTTAAAAAATTATTGGGCTACCTGAAGGCAAAAAAAAAAAAAAAAAAAAAAAAAAAAAAAAAAAAAAAAGACCTTAGGTAACATTCTTTAAGAGATAATTAAATAAAACAGCCCGAATATTCAAGAGATAAAGAAAACTGTCCCAATATTCTAGAAATAAAAGAGGAAATATGCATTGAAAGAATGCATCATTTACCTTCATAAAGAGATACCACAAGGAAAACACAAAAGGAACACTGTTGTGAAACTCTGAACTACTATTTGAGGAAAAAAAAAAATTGCAAGCTGCCAAACAAAAAGCAATTCAAATATCAAGAAGCAAAAATCAGGATTATCCAGGATCTGACAGCTTCTATGATGAAGGATCAGAGGGCCTGGAATATCATATCCCAGAAGGCAAAGGACCTAGGATTGCAATCAAGAATTAACTATTTAGTTAAACTCAGCATCTTCTTTTGGGGGGTGATGGAGCTTCAATGAAGTAAGAGATTTTCCATCATTTCTATTAAAAAAAAAAAAACTTAATCTATAAACATAGAACTCAAGAAAAACCTATAAAAACCAAAAGGGATAATTTTATATGTATATATATGTTTGCTGGGAAAACTGGAAAATAATATGTCTGAAAGTTGGCATAGACCTACATTTCATGATAAGGTCAAAATGGCTACATGATTTGGGCATAAACTATAATACCATAAACAAATTAGGACAGCAAGGGATAATTGCCTATCAGACCTTTGAAAAAGGAAGGAATTTATGACCAATGAAGAACAATAGAACATTATGAAAGACAAAAATGGACAAATTTGATTACATTAAATTAAAAAAAATTCCATAAACAAAGATAACAAAAACAAGATTAAAAGGAAAGTACAAAGCTGGAAAAAATCCTTACAGAGAGCATTTCTGATTAAAATCTCTTTTCTAAAACATATAAAGAACTGTGTCCAATTTATAAGAATACAAGTCATTCCCCAATTGATAAATGGTCAAAGGATATGAATAGACAATTTTAGATGACAAAATTAAAGCCATCCATAGTTATATGAAAAAATTCAGTAAATCATTATTGACTGGAGAGGGAACTCTATGCACATTACATGCATAGGTTAAAAAGGGAACAATTTATAAATTTGTAAAGAAATAAAAGTGGGAGAGAATAGGAAAAGGGGGATATAGATATAGAAGAGTATGTAGATTAATGCCAATGTGATACAGGAACAAAGGATGGGACAGAAGATGAGGAAGGGATCGTTAGCGGAAGGATAAGTTAAGTAATAGGAAGCAAGGTAGTAGGTAGAAAGAAAGCAGTGGAATCAGAAGGGATAGAAAATAAGAAACACAAATATAATTATTAAAAAAGTAGAATATATTAGTTTTAAAAAAGCATTGGTAGTAATCATTGATCTCAGACAAAGTTAAAGCTAAAATAGTTTTCAAAAGAGAAAAGCAGGAAAAGGTTCACTACATATCAGCCATATTCATCAATATTTTTAGACTATTTAAAATAACTAGCCAGTATAAGTTTGGATATTGCTGTGGCATAGGAAATGATGAATTGATAGAATTAGAAAAAATAGGAAAAGAATCGATCCTAAAAAAGATGATATTATCTACCTTAAGAGAAACTGAGTATAAACAAGTGTAATATGGTCTTAGTAGATGTATATTAATGTATATATGTTTACGATTACAGATGACTATATAAATATGAGTATGTCTATGTATATAAATACAAACATGTATAAATATGTGTGAAAGTAATAACAATAACAATAAATTTACCCTTTTTTGATAACTATACAGCTAACCCTTAGTGAAAGAGCTAATTCACTTCATTTATGTAAATCCTTATTGGATTTTTTTTTTTTTTGCTCCTTTCGTAAAAATCATCTCTTTCTTAACTAAACAGGTTAAAAGAATCTTTTCTGGCCATCTTCCCAAATCTGAAGTACATGAGTTGCTGGACCTAACAGATTTGAAAGTTTACTAGATGATACGGAAAGAAACTCTGAGCAACTATGAGCCATGTTTTCACAACATTTGAACCTAATAAAAATTTATTCTGTTTTGACTACATTCCCTATATCTCTTGTTGATTTTATAGTATTGACTGAAGTAAATAACAACATCCTGTTTAAAAAGATACATCAATTTTAGGAAAGAGTAAAAGTAGAAATGTTATTTTCTAATTATATCCTATATTATGTCTAATAGTTAAAGCAAGAATTAGAATAATATTGCAAAAAGCTTTTATGATACTAGAGCAAAGGATAACATGTTGAGCTTTATTAAAATGTGTGACTCATCAGGACAGGGAATAATTTATGCCTTTCCAGCCTCACTAATGTTGAATTTTAAAGCTAATTGTAATGCCCTAAATGTTGGATGGGGATGATGAAAAGGCCAGCTGTGTGTCTCAATACCTCATTAGGAAGCTGGTTCTTAGGAGCAGAAGGAGATCAACTCTAAGTTGACTAAGTCGGTATGAAGACAGCTTCAGTTACTCCTTTGTGAGGATATTTTAACAAAAACCTAGTGGGTGCTCTTTGTGTATAGGGAAAAGAGAGGAATCTGGAGAGAAGCCTGGAAGAATTGCATGTCTTTGTCTATTGTCTTGCCTTTGGGAAGGATTTGCCTGATCACAGAAAAGGGAATCAAATGATGGGTTTTGACTTTTCTTCTTTTGTTTTTAAAAGAATGGGATGCTTCGTAATAAATCAAGAGATGCCAAACCTTCCTGTACTAGAATCTGAAGGTAGTGGAAAATGACTAATGTAGTACATAGTTATATAAGGATTTCTAAAGTCCTTCCTTGGTTCCCCAAGCTATTCTTGGGAGATATTCCTTTATACTGTATCTTTAATCTAAACTCAGGGCAACTGTTTCTACACAAATTCAATGTTATTCAATATAACAAGGTTTCTTTAAGACTTTACAATGTGCCAGGCACTGAGGATACAAAGTCAAAAATGAAGTAATTCCTGCCCTCAAGGCACTTACATACTACATTTATATTGTATCCCTATAGCAAGCAACATATAATTTCCCCCTGGAGCAAGGTAAGGATTAATTTTCCTACCATCAAAAACTTATTACTTTTAAGTTGTATTCTTTGTCTAGGTAGGAGGGACTTTTCCCTTTCCCTTTAGAATAGGGTTTCTTAATCTTCTTAATGTTTTGGACTTTTGGGGAAGTCAGATGTCCCTTTCCCAAAATAGTATTTCTAAATGCATAATATAAACTACGTAGGATTATAAAGGAAATGCAAAGTTAGTGAAAATCTGTATGTACTTTTCCATCCAATTTTGTGGACTCTGATCCAAGAACTGTCTTGGTTAGTGATGGTGGTGGTAGCCATAATTGAATGCTGGTTTAATCTACCTGGAAAACCATTGTTATCATTTCAATCCTCTGCTCCTTCCAATGATATAATCAAAGGCAAGCATTTACCATTAGAATGGGAGCCTGTCTTGCCTGATTTTAAAATCCTTCCATAGCTTAAGTCCAAAATAAATAGCCAGCATAATTACTTGTCACTTCCCACAATGTATTGCCCTTCTATGATATTTCCCTTAATTAGAAGAGAAGCTCCTTGAAAGCAAGAATTGTCTTGTATTTTTGTTAGTTCCCAGCCTATAGCCAAGTTCTTGGATTATAATAACAGATTCACAATTTTTAATCATTTTGAACAAGTCAATTACCTTACCCTCCCTCCAAATATGTCCTGGTCATTCTCTATACTACTCTTTATATTACTTTCTTTATCCAGAATAAATTATTTCCCTCTATCTCTATAATTCTCATTCATTTTCAATCCCAGATAACATCCTATTTAAATCTGAGAAATCTTTTTTTTTCTTATACTCCAGAATTCCAAGATCTTCTCTTAGTTTTCACAAAATCATTGCCCATTGCACACATTTTAGCACCAAATGATATTTGATCTAGCAAGGTAAGATACTGTTCTGCAGTTGAACATTCATTTTACCCCATCTCCTAACTATCCTATAAGCTACTTGATAGCAAAAATCATGTCCTATATTTTCTATATCCAGGCATGCAACCAGCAAAAAGCTGAGCATACAATTCACTCATTGAATATCGGTTTCTTGGTTGATTGATTAGGATGATTCATCCCAGAGCAGTGTGTTTCAGAACAAGCAGGGACAAGTCTGCCAGGCTCAAGTCTAGCCAAAAATATGGATCAGAGGCTCCTGGTAAGGGACTTAACAATCTAATGAACAAAGAACTGTGCATAGACTTGTGGTGGAAGTTAAAGGAATTTCATTATTTTTATCTTACTGATACACACAACAGAATCCTAATTATATTGAGGAGAGGGCTGGTCTGGGGTCAGGAAAGCATGGATTCATGGATACTTGATTTGGAGATATATAATAACTTTGTGTACCTAAGAACATCACAACCTTTTTGAACTTTGGATTCATCAACAATATAGGGGATCCTGATGGTTGTAATAGCTCATAGACTGCTTCGATCACTCATACACAGCGATTTGTAATCTTTTGAGTGCTATACAAATGGCTGGTGCTGTTATTAGGATATGTGGGTATTTTTATAGCTGATACACAAATGAGGATACTGAGGTTTAGAAAGTTGTAATAACTTTCCCTTATTAACATGGTTATTTGGGGACTGAATCAGGGCCTGAATTCTAGTATTTTGATTCTTTAACATTGCTTTCTACTTTCCCTCCTCCAGCCCCACTATATCATGGTGCTTTTATAAATCTAGCTATTATGCAGCTGCTATTGTTGCTGCTAATTTCTATTTGATCAGTGATTTCCTTGGTATGCAGAAGTTAAGGCAAACAAAGTCTCTTTAGCATTATAATTTAGCATCTCTTCTACAATTAGATGCTTGCTATGTCCACATAATCAATATAGATGAAAGGGAGAACTTGAAACCAAGGCTTGTTGATCCTGAGGCTGCTTCTCAATTCATTGTGCAACACTGCCTCTTCTAATATTGCTATTACGATAACACTGACAATGAAATTTAGATGAAGCCATTTATTTAACTTTACCCTATTGTTACAGTTTTAATGAATTAATTATGTCAAAATGAGTTGTATTTATATTGTTATTGCATAAAGCTGTCAGCTAATTTTAGGTATTCTTAATACATACTTTGTCTTTGTTAAGCTAGAAATCTTAATTAGAAGTCAAGAATGTTTCTAAGTCTGCAATATTCTTTGCTATTCTGTTCAACTTTGGGCATTTCATTAAATCCCTCTTCATTTTAGATTTTTCTGTGTTTGAAGCCTTCAAAGTATCTGTGATTTCATTCATGTATGGATGTTTTCATTGCCAATCAGATTGCAACTCCATATGCCTATATGACTAGGATCCAAAAGAGATCATCGCCTGGTAGGCTGCTCCTTGGTTGGGTGCTTTGTTGAAAGTAATTGAGATGGTCTCATATTGAGAGACAGACACATTAATGCCAGACCCATAATGCAAGCCTTTTCTGATTAGACAGACAGTTGAGAACTTATTCTGATTTATACTTTGAAATGTGAGGGCAACTTCTATGCTACAATAAAATATTATAATAGAACTTAAATGGAACAGTTTTTTCTACCACTGGGAAAAGAGGCAGAGGAAATGCATCATTTGAAATCCAAGTCAATATATTATATTTATTTGCTGCTTTCTGATTTTCAAAGTGCTTTGCACATGCACACACACACACACACACACACACACACACACACACACACACACACAAACACACACATAGCCATACCTGTGAGTTAGATAACGCAATTGCTGAGGGAACTGGGTGCAGTCAGATTTTGCCCATATTAGACCATGAAAATGTTGAGATTATCCACCAAAATGATGGGGTACAGGATAATTCCTCAAAAGTATAATGGGGTTATAGAATGGTGTCTTGAGTCATCTCAAAAGAATCTGTGAGCTTAGACATCCTCAAAATCAAGGAGCAAAGATTTTATTGTGCTGTAGGAGTGGTCTAAATCCTAATTTAGGCTGTCTTCTCTTTTCTTTTCTAAACTCATTGCCCCTCTCATTATCACCCCACCTCCACCATTCCCCATGCTCTTATATCATCTCTCCAATCCATTTTATCAGGAGAAAAATAATTCAGATCTTAAACTTCAATAGCACCTCAAGGTAAACTAATGCACTGTATTATCTATACAGGAATATTTGGGTTTTAAAGAAATGAATCCCTAATGGTAGCATCAGAGGATTGAATTACTTGGGGACAGTGGAACTCTGCTGCAACCCATCAAATCAAATGTTATACTCTGCCTTTGCTTAAAGTCTATCCTTATTAGTAACAATAATGATAATTATATAGTTCTTGCCATATTGCTTCTGGGAATCACATTATTCAGCTTGGCAATGGACCAGGTCACATCTACATTAGAAAAATGTATCACAATTTTGGCTCAATATAGCTGGTCAATGAAGTGTCACTGCAACCCTTTTAGGAAGTAGAAACTAGGTGTTATCATAAGTTCCTTCCTGTGTGAATAAAACCCACTCATTTGGGCCAAGAACTGGGTAAAATATGTTTCTTTTTCCCTGAACAGTTTGGTTAATTTCTAACTGAGAATAGCATGAATTATTCTTGACAAACAGGCTGCTTCTACTCCTATTTTCAGCCCAATTGCACCATTATAAACTTCACACAAAAGGCTCACCTGACCTTTGCTTGATGACAAAAACAAATTAAAAATGCTAATTAAGAGGGGAAAGTGAGACTGGTCTTAAAGGGAAGCAAACCATAAGCCACCTGAGGAGCAATATGTCTTTAATAGTTGCCCTCTCCTACCTACCCAAGGTAACTTCAGGAAGGGCTGAGTTTATACACTAGCTATGTAACCCTAGGAAACTCATAAAATTTCTCAGTCTCAGGTTTCCGCTTTGTAGAATTGAGATGATTAATAGTACCTATCTCATAGTATTGTGATACTGTTGAAATAAGTTAATATATTTAATGTTTTGCAACTCTAAAAAGTACTCTATAAGTGCTAACTTTAAACAGAACTATTTTAAATGTTATGGGGAATAAAGAAGTATATTGTCAATGACATACAATTTTGGGAGACGAGTCATTCACATATGAAATAAGGAAAGAAGGATAACAGATAAGAAAGAGAGTGAAGAATCACTTAATCACTATTTTGATTCTGTTTTCTTTTACTAAAAACAATGATCTTAAAACCAAAAAGTTTAAGATATATTCAAAAAGTAATGTGAGAAGTTAAGAAATAGTTGAAATGTTCTAAATAAATTCAAATTTATTGGTCAGCCTCTCTAGAGGCTATATGATCACAAAATCGTCATCAATTACCATTGAGGAATCAAGAGGAAGAGAAGAATACATGAGACAAGAAGTAAATATTTTGAATTTCAAAAGATGAAGCAATTGGAAAACTTGATTGTGAACTTTGTGGCAATTCCTGGAGGGAAAATACCAGGGTACATTTTTATTAAAGTCATATATTTATCATCATCTTCTTCTTCAAGAGAAGTCATGTCACTAGTAGCCAGAATGGATTCAATAAAAACAGATCAAGGCAAATGATTCTATTTTGGACAGGTCTATTAGGACAGAGCAAATTAGGAGGATACTGTAGATACTGAATATCTTGGATTAAGTAAGACACTTGGGTAGACAGTGAGTAGGAGAAACTCCTCTTCCCTTTATCAAACTCAATTGGAAAAGAGAAGCATGATTCAGAGGCACAGAAGAAGGTAAGAAAGATCCTATGGCATGGGGGGGTTTCGATAATGATGGTCATAAAACAGCCTGAAACATAACCCCATGGTAGAAGACAGCACTTTTAAGTTTGAAAAGTGTTTAAAATATGTTTTCTTATTGTCTTACCAATAACTCATTATTTTTCAGTTATTTCAGTCGTGTGTGTCTTTGTAAACCCATTGGGTTTTTCTTGGCAAAGATACTAACGTGGTTTACCATTTTGGACTCCAGTTCATTTTACTATTAAGAACACTGAGTCAATGGCTTCATTTTGGCTGAGGGTTACCTAACTATTGTCAAGGACAAATTTGAACTCATGAAGATGAGTGGTCCTGATTTCATATCCAGTGTTCTATCCAGCATTATGTCCATTTTATGATCAGAAAACACTGAGGCTGAGAAAAATTAAGTTGCTCAGGGTCTCAATAGCCAATATTTGAGAGAATAGCCTAAGTCTTTTTGACTCTAATTGCAGTATTCTTAACACTATTTCAGGAAAACTAGGTGGTACACTAGAAAGGGCACCAGGTCTGGAATCATGAAGACAGTTTTGAAAGTAATATGTAGAATTACTTATACACTTTTCAAATAAGACACCTGTTTGGAATATACATTATAATATTTAAAAAAAATCCCTATGTGTAAGGATATATTCTTTTGTGCTTATGTTAAGAAAGTTTTGTTGTTGTTTTTTTAATTAAAAAAGAAGTGTGCAATAGAGAGAAGAAATCAGATCACTTGGTAACTGATAATAATCCAAGAATGTAGGTATAAATTACCAATGACTTTAGCATTCTGAAAAGAGTACCAGAATAGGAATCAGAACACATGACTTCTGATCTCAATTCTGCCATTAATTTGCAATTTGACCTTGGCAAATTATTTTATCTCTTTGAACTCATGTTCATTGTCTGAAAAAATGAAGGCATCACATTGGATAATCAGTAAGCAAAATAATGTTTTAATGATGCTATGATATTAACGAATGATTATGGTATTGAAGAAAAAAAGAAGAAATATATCAATAGCTTGATCAATGTATTGTGCCTTAGCAACATTTAAAATGAAAATAAAAATTAGGATTTTGTCACAGAGGCAAGAGAGATGGATGGACCAAGATGAATGGAGTGGCAAATGTCATTGTCCTAAAGTGGGAGAAAAAATAGAATGAAATTTTCTCTTATGTTAAGCATTTTGGAGGAGAGTAATGGAAAGTTATTCCCACATAACAGTTTTCTTTCTAGTGAAAACTAATTCACACAAATAAAATAAAAGGCATAATTTAGCACAAAAAAATAAAATACAGTGTGTTTCAAACTTTCCATCATACAAACAAATCCTTAGCTTCCATATTTAATTATATCCTTCTACTGTCATATTGGTGGTCTAAATTGTTAATCACAAAACACTATGATATATATATATATATATATATATATATATATATATATATATATATATATATATATATATATATATCTGATATGAGTAGAATTTGATTGCATTAATTAGTAATCTAAAATCCTGAAACAAAATATGTTTAAATATAATTAATAGTGATCTTTCCACTGTCTCTCTACTTAACATGAATCCTCTAGTACAAAAATAACCTCTTTCATGATTGAACATATTAAAGGAAATTAGCGTTCATAGGTTCTCTGCTCCTTTATCTATCTCAATGTACTGCCTGTTTCATTTTATTCATTGAATTCTTTGTTGAAAGCACATTTTTTCTATGTCAACTTGTACCTTCATAATCGCAGACAGCATTGTCTAAGGCTGGCTTTGGAAGGAAACAAAAAAGATCATAATCAGCCAAGACTGACAAATAAGCCTTACTAGGCAAATGGGCTATTATTGTGAAGATTTTCAACAACAACAAAAAATATTCCACCAGATAATTCCCCAGTACTATAAAATACCAAATCTTGAATACCAATTGGGGAAAATTTAACTTGAATTAATAAAAATATGAATTACTGAATAATTTTTTAATAAATGAGGTTTGATTACTTCCAAGTACATTTGGTCATTAGCAAACTGTTGCGAAGTTGAAGTCCATCATAAGCTGCTTTCTTGAGGAGATAAGAATATTTTATAATTTGGAGATCAATGCATTATGAATGTATACTTCCAAAGTGCCTGTTCTTAAAACTAGACTAAATTGTCACCTATTAAATGTTTAGTTTTTATCTACTTGCTTATTCTACTACCCTCCCAACCTTCTTTTCATAATTTATTCAAAGATAAATGATAGACTGGCTTTTTTTGAGCCATGGTTTGAGGGAAATTATGGGGAATACAGATCTGGATGGTTTCCCTTATAGCATCACAGGGTGAAGGGATTTAAACTTGAAAGAAACTTCAAGTATATCTGCTACAGTCCTTGAATCTTGCAGATGAAGAAGCTGAAGATAGGAGATCACAATATTTCTATTACATACACCATATAATCCTTCAGAAGATTAACTGAAGTAATGTATGTCAAGTGTTTGGCAAATTTGTAAAATTCTATTTAAGTATCTTATGATTCCTACTCTGAACATTGCTTTAAAAAAGGTGTTTATGTTGTCCAGGATATTCTTTGGCTAGCTCTATGGCAATCTTTCACACTTATCATTGGCCAATATTTTAAAAGATTGATAAAGCTTAAAGAAATTAAGCTGCAAATGGATAATACAATTAACAGTTTAAAAGTATTAATCACCAAAGCCACTTAGTAATGCTTAAAATAGGAAAGTCTATGAAACAGACTAGGCAAGGAAAAATCAAAACACTTCAAACATAAATTATGTAGGAAAAAACTTTCTAAATGTCCAAAAATTTCTGAGAAAACAAAGAAATTAGAATTAGACAAGTGGCTTACACTGTACATAACAATAAAATGGAAGTGGTCAGACTACTAAAATTCATACTATTTCAAAAAAGAAATAGACCAGTTAACTTTTATTATTATGTTTAGGGAGTTAATTTTTAAACAATCACAGTATAGAGATAATTGCAAAGGATAACTTTGAGTACATGAAAATGAAAATGTTTGAATATGAATACAACTAGGATAAGAAAATATGTAGTCATCTAAGAATATATATATGGTTACATATTTTATGTTATATAACATAATATATTGTGTTAAAATTAATTATTATGGTCTGATATCCAAGCCGATGGAAAACTAAGAAAAAACTATATCTCTACTATAAATGTGGTCAAAGAATAATGACAAATCATTCTCAAAAGAATAGAAAAGTTGAATCTTATGAAACAATGCTCCAAGTTAGTAAAAATATGTAATAATGATAAACATAACAAATCAACTTATCTTTTACCTCATATTTAGCAATTTGGTAAAAACAAATAAGAATAGCCAATGCTATGGAAGGTTTGAAAGAAAAACAAACTAAAACATTGTTAATGAATCTGTAAATTAGCCTGTCATTTCTTGTAAACAATTAAAATGTTAAGAGAATTAGTAAATGATTTATACTTTTCACTCAGCCTTTCTATAGTTAAATAAAAAGGAATATTCATATACTAGTAAAGAATATGACATTAAATAGCTACCCACGGAGTAATGAATAGCTAAATAAGCCACAAATGTAATACAGGATTTCTGTATTGTAATGCAAATATTCATTATCAGATATATGAGTTGATAAAAAGTGAAGAAAAATAAACAAGAAAACAATATGCACAATAGTAATCATGATTTATATGGAAGCAAGGAAATGAGAACTACATGTTGTGAAATAATAATGACCAAGCTTGGGCCCAAAGAAGAAATAGGACAGGGCATCTCTCACCTTTATTCACATAAGTATTGAACTATGGGTATGAAACACTGAATAAAAATATCCGATTTTTGATATATTGGTTAGTTTTGCTGATCCTCCTCCAGTTCTTTTTAAATTTTGCTATACAAGATTTTGGTTGCCTCCCACTAACTGTTGAAAGCACTGAAAGGTTATTCAAATTGGCAAGTGTCTTACAAACAAAAAGTTTCAGAGCCAAGATTTAAATCCAGTTCTATTTGAAATTGAGGTTAGCACTCATTCCACTATGACACAGTACTTTTTGACTGAACTCATACTCAGCCCTGTTTATTTGCTTTTTGCCAAGTTGTCAGAGTATTCCCAGAGGAAGTTTAGGATGGGAGTTTGGTTCTGAAGTCCTGAGTGGGTCCTTGACAGTTGGAAAGTTGGTCATTTAGTTAAAAATCATTTATAAAGCAACTACTGTGTACCCAGCACCATGCTAAGCCTATGTGATATAAATGTAGAATCATTTCTGGCTTTCAAGATGCTTAAAGCATAAAGAGTCCATAATATGATCATAAATGTCAGCGTCTGGGTTAAAGAAGTTCCCAAAGATAGTCTTCAAGAGCAGCCAACCTTGAGAATCTTCTTCTAAATGGTGAAGGATGCATAGAGGCTAGGGAAAGGTTTTGTAGTATTAGGAGCCCCTATTTTCCTAGCATTTAGAAGTTACAGAAAGATGAGTTATCATTTTTTCATACAGTTCTACAATAAGTGACAATTACTGCCTCCATAAATGCCATTAAGTTTTTGGCAAGGCGATTTCCAAATTCAGTCCTTGGGAAAGGCTGGGCTCGGTTTACCAGCCCTAACCAGTTCAAAAAATTCAGCCCTGTATTAGCCCAAATAAGTAGCAGTATCTACAAAACATTGTACAGCAGTAAGTCCAGTTTCACTTTGTATTTCAATCATAGACTTACTCATTATGAGATCAGTTCCTGCATTCTACAGCCAAAAATCACTGGCATTGGAAAGCATTTTGGAAGGACTCTGATGATTTCATTTCTACTGGAGAGCAAAGGAGCATTGTTCAGGATTCTTGGTGCAGTGACACAAACCAGTCCCTAATTTGTACTGAATAAGCTCCTACAATCTTGGATACAACCAACTTAAGAGATCATCTAATGCAATCTCCTCATTTTATGCAAAAGTAAACCAGAATGGTTAATAAATGTCTCTGAATTTATATATAGGATTTAAATATCAGGTGTAGCATTTGAACACAACTACACCAAAGTAAAAGCCCCATACTCTTTCCCATACCTTATTTTGTTTTCACTATCTTATCTATTCTCTTAAATGATCTGGCAATGGATAATTATTGTATTTGAGGGGTAAGGGTTTAAGGGTTATACTAAAGTAGCCTTATTTGTGCCAGTTTTTCACTTTGGAGGGGATTTATAAAAAAGGACACATGGTAGAGCAGCACATGTAGAATAAAGAGAAGTCCTATACTCCTCAGTTTTGCTTTTCTTTTCAGCAAACCTACTATTGCATTGGGAGGGATAAAGCCTGATTGTTTTAGTTTACCAAGATAATTGGTATTTTATTATTTATAGTCACATAACATGACTGAGGGAGTATTAGAGTTAAATATTGGGTTTTTTTGTCAATAAATATTTTCAAGCTAATTACCAGGCACTGTGCTAAAGACTGAAGTTACAAAGTAAGGCAAAAAGCAGTTCCTTTTCTTAATGTGGTTGCTGAAGATTGCAAAGGAAGCTGAAAAGTGGATCAGAAGAGCATGAGGGAGAAGGACAAAGGATTAGAGCTGGGAGATGAAGAGGTAGCTGACCTAATCTTGTTCCTTAAAAGGAAATTATTAAATGGAAACCTTAAAGCAAAGTTCCCTCAAATGAGAAGTTCAGAAGTGCTTTCTGTTCTCTTTAATGAGAGGGATGGAGTTCCAGGGACTGATAAGGTGTTATTTCCAAGCTTGAAATGTTCATACAGGATAAAGAGAATCCTGGGCATAATAGAGATGTACAGAGAAGTATTACAGGGGGAAAGAAAGAGCAAATGTCAACATATAAGTACAAGATGGATGAAGGTATACATATACAAATGGATACTCTTATCCTCTATTGTAGGACTAATTTGGCTTAGAGTGTGTAAAATATAAATAAAATGCATTTTATTAAGCAACTAAAATATGGAAATTATTGTTTGTGTGTTGAGGTAAATTCAGCAAAAAAGGGGAAAAAATCAAGAAGTTTATATTCTATTTGAAAATACATCCCCAGCTCACAAACTCTAAATGTAGCTACAATGCTGAGTCAATGCACAGAGTCAATGGAGCAGGCTCTCCTGTTCCACCTTTCAGTTTCATAAAGTCATTTGTTGAGTTATCCTCATATGGACATGGGCATGTTAAAATTGTAGGAACAGACACTCTACTTGGTCTTCCCTGGAAAAATGAGAAGAGATGAACAACATCCCTCCTACTCTCCCTACCTTTCTTGAATACCCCTTTCCATTCACATCCTATAAAACCTCTGACTAAGCCTCAACTGCCTTCAACTACTTCCTTCACCACACAAAACAATTTCTAATCTAGTTCATTTACTGAACCAGATCATTGCCTAGTGCCCTTTATCAGTTTTTAGCTTTTTTCTTGGGCAAAACACTTTCCTGCCACCTAGAATCCCTTACCTACCATTTTGCTCAGCATTGCATAGCTCTTTTCCCTTCCTTACACACTTCAAATTTCCCTTCTTTGAGGGCCTCCAAAAGAGAAATCCACATAGCAGGAAATGAGCCAAATTGCCTTCATGGGAACCATATGTCACAGACACAATTACTTATTGATGATGAAATATTCCTGGGCAAGTAAAACACATTAGAAACAAGCTACGCCAGCTCCTTTTCAATAACCCATTTCACATGTAGTCTTTGGCTGGATGACCTACCAGATTTCCAATAAGCACAGATAATGACAGAAAAGGCTGAAAGCATCTCAGGCAAGTTTTCATCAAAATCCTCAAGAGCAGCAACTATGTTTTGCCCCTCATTTAATCACCAGCATTTAGCCCAGACCATGGCCGGCTGGTCAATCAATGTTTCTTGAGTGATTTGAGAGAAGTTGCTTTGTTTAGATGAGATCTCAAAATTAGGTTATTTGTAAAGAGATGGACTGGAGTGGGAGGAAGAATTATAGATCTCTACATAGGAACAAGCCACAGTTCCATCTCCCTGTTTAAAAAATCCAATCGATGTCTATATATATTTGAGGGGGGGGGTGCCTGTGTATAGTGTATTTATGTGTGTGTATACACATGCATACATATATAATGGAGAAAATAACAGATATTTTCACATCCTTTTTTTTAAAAAAGTGTACAGATTTACAGGTATTTTTAGCTCCACAATGTTCCTTCCATGATTTTTTAAATTAACATATACTTGATAATGATAAAATGTGCCGATAGAAAATAATCCTAATGTATGAAATATAATTAATGATCAAGCTACATATTAGGAAATATAAATTGGCAATACCACATAGGTAATCACACCTACGTCAAACATAGAGAAGAACATTGTAGAAGTCAATGAAATTAAAAGGGCTTAAAATTACAATGACAGATATGGATGTCACAAATGAATATAACTGTACATATATAATTTATTTGTGATGTTAAAACACAATTTATGAATGTACAATGAAAACAAAAAACATAAATGTGGCTATAAAATAAAACTGTCTCAGTTCTTTACTAAAATTCAATTCATTCCTGATGCCATACATTTCTTTTTGGTCATCCAACTTTATCCACTTGTGATGAATCCTGGGTATTTCCATTCCACTAACTACATTAGTAACAATCAATTTGTACATAATCTTCCAATGTGTTGGACAAAGTTTGAAACTTGATAGCAACAGCAACAAAAGTAAATGAATAATCTCTAAGAAACATTTTTAAATACATAGAAGAGAGCAGACTTTAAATAGATAGAAATATTGAAATTGTTATTACTATTATTTTAAATTTAACAGAGGCTTTAAAAGCTGTAATATCAGTACAGAGCCAAATCATATATTTTTTTTCCTTCTTTCTATTTTGAAATGCTCAAGATTGTGATAAAACATCCTTAAAATTTTTACTCACAAGTGAAAAAGGAAAATTGATTAGAAAGATAGAGAACCCTGAGACTTGGGATAATTTCAAAAGATTTCCCACATGAGATGACATTTAATCACAGGTTTAGAAGGATGCTAAGGATTCTAAGAGGCAGGGATGAGAAAAGAATATATTCCAGGAAAGGGAAAGTGTCAGAATAAAGTCCATGAAATGGGACATGTAAACTTGAATTAACATATGGTAGTCTAGTTTGAAAGGAACAAAGGAGTATATATGAGGGAGTACTATGAAATACGACTAGAATGGCAGACTACAGTAATAGTATAAAAAAGTCAACCTGAGAAAACTGAATTTTATACTTTCTACAAAAACTCTGGAGATTTTTAAAATAGAAAATAGCAAGACCTATCTGATACCCAATTTTGGTTTGTATACTTCTATATGTTCAAAAAATGCAGTTAAAAAAGAACAAAAAAAAAATTGTGCTAGGTCACAAAGGTGTTGTAGAAACAAAATATCATAATGTGTGTAAGTCATTTTGAATTCCTTGGAAGAAAAATGCTATTTCAATTAGAAATTTTATTTTTACTTTTATACTAAAGAAAATGCTCAGATATATTTATTCAACAGATAAGACTACTTTCTAAGGTTTTCCTGAAAACTCTACAATCTTCATTATTTACTATTGTTGTTATAATTAACATTATCTCAGAACAACTACTAACTTTAATTGTGTTTTTGCTAGTAAATTTTTTAAAATGTAATGTTGCCTGAAACAATAAAAAATTTAAAAAATAGTTATCACAGCTAAAATCACTCACTTCTCTTCATACATGAATAAAGCTAAAGCAATGGAAGGTAGAAGATAATTCATTTCGCAGGGCAACCACAGAAAAGAAGAAACAGTGAGGAGACTTTTTTTTCTTTTTTTTTTGGATTTGGAACACTTTCATATGAGTGGATATAGTTTCAATTTCATCATCTGAGAATTGTCTGTTCATATCCTTTGACCATTTATCAATTGGAGAATAGTTTAATTTCTTATAAATTAGGGTCAGTTCTCTATATATTTTGGAAATGAGACCTTTATCAGAACCTTTAACTGTAAAAATATATAGCCAATTTGTTATTTCCCTTCTAATCTTGTTTGCATTAGTATTGTTTGTACTGAACTTTTTAGTTTGATGTAATCAAAATCTTCGATTTTGTGGTCAATAATGATCTTTAGTTCTCCTCTGGTCATAAATTACTTCCCTCCACAGGTCTGAGAGGTAGACTATCCTCTGTTCCTCTAATCTATTTATGATCTCATTCTTTATGCGTAAATCATGGATCCATTTTGATCTTATCTTGGTATATGGTGTTAAGTGTAGATCCATATCTAATTTCTGCCATACTAATTTCTAGTTTTCTCAACAGTTTTTTTTCAAATAATGAATTTTTATCCCAAATGTTAGTATCTTTGGATTTGTCAAACACTAGATTGCTATAGATGTACCCTTTTTTTGTCATTTGTGCCTAATCTGTTCCACTGATCGACTGGTTTATTTCTTAGCCAATACCAAATGGTTTTGGTGATTGCTGCTATATAATATAGCTTTAGATAAGGTACACCTAGATCACCTTCTTCTGACTTTTTTTTTTTTTCATTAATTCCCTTGAAATTCTCGACCTTTTTATTCTTCCATATGAATTTTGTTGTTATTTTTTCTAGGTCATTAAAATACTTTCTTGGGAGTCTGATTGGTATAGCACTAAATAAATAGATTAGTTTGGGGAGTATTGTCATCTTTGTTATATTCGCTCGGGCTATCCAAGAGCACTGAATGTCTTTCCAATTATTTAAATCTGACTTTATTTTTGTGGCAAGTGTTTCATAATTTTGTTCATATAATTCCTGACTTTTCTTTGGTAGATGGATTCCCAAATATTTTATACTCTCAACATTTGTTTGGAATGGAATTTCTCTTTGTATCTCTTGCTGTTGCATTTTGTTGGTGATATATAAGAATGCTGAGGATTTATGTGAATTTATTTTGTATCCTGCAACTTTGCTAAAATTCTGAATTATTTCTAATAGCTTTTTAGCAGAGTCTTTGGGGTTCTCTAAGTCATGTCATCTGCAAAGAGTGATAGTTTAATTTCCTCATTTCCTACTCTAATTCCTTGAATCTCTTGGCTCTTATTGCCGAGGCTAGCGTTTCTTTTACTATATTGAATAGTAATGGTGATAGTAGGCAACCTTGTTTCACTCCTGATCTTACTGGGAAAGGTTCCAGTTTATCTCCATTGCATATTATGCTTACTGATGGTTGTAAATATATACTCCTGATTATTTTAAGGAATAGTCCATTTATTCCTATACTCTCAAGCGTTTTTAGTAGGAATGGATGTTGGATTTTATCAAATGCTTTTTCTGCAACTATTGAGATAATCATATTTTTTTTATTAATTTGATTGTTAATGTGGTCAATTATACTAATAGTTTTTCTAATATTAAACCAGCCCTGAATTCCTGGAATAAATCCTATTTGATCATAGTGTATTATCCTGGGGATGATTTTCTGAAGTCTTTTTGCTAATATCTTATTTAAGATTTTAGCATCAACATTCATAAAGGAAATTTTTCTATAGTTTTCTTTCTCAGTTTTTGATCTACCTGGTTTAGGTATTAGTACCATGTCTGTGTCATAAAAGGAGTTTGGTAAGATTCCTTCATCCCCTATTTTTTCAAATAGTTTGTATAACATTGGGGTTAATTGTTCTTTAAATGTTTGGTAGAATTCACATGTAAATCCATCTGGTCCTGGGGATTTTTTCCTGGGGAGTTGATTAATAGTTTGTCCTATTTCTTTTTCTGAAATGGGACTATTTAAGCAATTTATGTCCTCCTCTGTTAATCTAGGAAGCCTATATTTTTGGAGGTAGTGATCCATTTCACTTAAGCTATCAAATTTATTGGCATAAAGTTAAGCAAAGTAACTCCTTATTATTTCTCTAATTTCCTCTTCATTGGTGGAAAGATCCTCCTTTTCATTTGTAAAACTAATGATTTGCTTTTCCTCTTTGCTTTTTCTGATCAGATTTACCAAAGGTTTATCTATTTTATTGGCTTTTTAATAAAACCAACTCTTGGTTTTATTTATTAATTCAATAGTTTTTTTTTTTTTATTTTACTTTCAGTATTATTGATTTCTCCTTTTAATTTTAGTATTTAAAGTTTGGTTTTTGGTTGGGGGGTTTAATTTGGTCTTTTTCTAGCTTTTTTTAGTTGCAGACCCAATTCATTAATCTTCTCTTTCACTATTTTGTTCAAATAAGCCTCTAAAGATATAAAATTTCTCCTTATTGCCGGTTTAGTTGCATCCCACAGATTTTGGTATGATGTCTCATCGTTGGCATTATCTTGGGTGAAATTATGAATTGTTTCTATAATTTGCTGTTTCACCCAGTCATTCTTTAAGATGATATTATTCAGATTCCAATTACTTTTTGGTCTATTTACCCCTAACTTCTTATTGAATGTAGCTTTTATTGTATTGTGATCTGAGAAGAAGGCATTTATTATGTCTGCCTTCCTGCATTTAATTTTGAGACCTAATATGTGGTCAATTTTTGTATAGCTTCCATGAACTTCTATCACCATTCAGTTTTCTCCAAAGGTCTATCATACCTAGTTTTTCTAATGTTTTATTTACCTTTTAAATTTCTTTCTTATTTGTTTTGTAGTTTGATTTGTCTAAATCTGAGAGTGCAAGGTTGAGATCTCTCACTATTATAGTTTTATTGTCTATTTCTTCTTGCAACTCTCAACTTTTCTTTTAGAAAGTTAGATGATATACCACTTGGTGCATATATGTTTAGTAGTGTTATGGCTTCATTGTTTATGCTACCTTTTAGCAGAATATAGTTTCCTTCATTATCTCTTTTAATTAGATCAATTTCTGCTTTTGCTTGATCTGAGATAAGGATGGCTACCCCTATTTTTTTGGCTTCACCTGAAGCATAATAAATTCTGCTCCAACCTTTTACCTTTACACTGTATGTATTTCCCTGCTTTAAGTGTGTTTCCTGTAAACAACATATAGTAGGTTCTGTCCTTTGATCCAGTCTACTATCTGTCTCCATTTGATGGGAGATTTCATCCCATTCACATTTACAGTTAAAATTACTAATTCTGTATTTCCTGCCATCATATTATCCCCAGATTATGCTTTCATTTCCCTTGAGCCCCCTGAACCTCTTCCCAATATTTAATGTATAGACCCCACTTGTGAAGCACAGCCCTCCCTTTTTAGTATCTCTCTCCCCTCCTTTTAAGTCCCCTCCCCGTTCTTGTATCCTTATTGCCCTTTTTCTTTTCCCTTTTCTTCTCCCCCCTTTTAATGAGGTGAGAGAGAATTCTCTGAAAAAACAAATTTGTCAGTTATTTACTCTTTGAGCCTACTCTGATGAGAGTAATATTCACACAATGATTCTCCCCCTCTCTAAATTCCCTCAGATGTGATAGATTTTCTATGCCTCTTCCTGGGATGTAGTTTCCCTCTTTTTATCACTCCTTCCCCTCTTTCTGATACTATCCCCTTCCCTTTACTACTTCCCTTTTTTATATTCTATCAGTAAAATCAAATTATCCTTGCGGACTTTCTGTATATCCACAACAGAGATACAGTTCTCAAGAGTTCTTTTTACCTTCTTCTGCTTCTCTTCAGTCTTGTGGATGTAGATCAAATTTTTTGTTTTCTTAGAAACAAATGGAATTCCTCTGTTTTATTAAATGACCATCTTCTTCCATGGAAGAAAATGCTAAAGTTAGCTGGGTAGTTTATTCTTGGTTGCAATCCTTGTTCTTTTGCCTTTCAGAATATCAGGTTCCAGGCTCTTCGATCCTTTAATGTGGAGGCAGCCAGATCTTGTGTGACCCTTATTGTGGCACCTTGATATTTGAATTGTTTTTTCCTTACTGCTTGCAATATTTTTTCCTTAGTTTGGTAGTTCTGCAGCTTAGCCACAATGTTCCATGGAGTTCTTTTTTTAGGGTCTTATTCAGAAAGTATTTGATGAATTCTTTCAATGCCTATTTTCCCTTCTGTTTCTATTATCTCTGGACAGTTCTCTTTGATAATTTTCTGTAAAATAGAATCTAGGCTCTTTTTTTGATCATAGTTTTTGGGAAGTCCAATGATCCTCAGATTATCTCTCCTAGATCTATTTTCCAGGTCTATAGATTTTCCCAGTAAGTATTTGACGTTATTCTCCAGCTTTTCATTTTGTTTTGTTTTATTTGACTAATTCTTGGTTTATTAATGAATCATTCATTTCTATTTGTTCTATCCTGATTTTTAGTGAGTTATTTTCTTCATTCACATTTTTTAGTTCTTTTTGTATATGCCCAATTGAGTTTTTAAATGAATTATTTTGCTCTGTTGAATTTTTTTTCCATTTCACTAATTTTTTAGTGAGTTATTTTCTTTTACCAATTCAGAAATCCTACTTTCCTGTGATTTTTTAACCTTTTCTAATTCACAAATTTTGTTTCCCTGCACCTCCTGTATTTTTTCCAACTCAAATTTCAGGAAGTTGTTATTCTCTATCATAGCTTCTCTTTACTTTCCCCATTTTTCTTCAAACTCTTAACTTTTTAATAGTCTCTTCTAGGAGAGAGTTATGTGATGGAGGGCAGGTATCATTCCCCTTTACGGTGTTATCTGAAGACTGTCTGGTGTTAGCTTCCTCGGGGTTGGATACCTACTTTTTCTCTTGTGTAGAAGGTGCCAGTCTTTCTCTTCAGCTTCTTACTCATTGTTAAAAATCTGTTGGGATTTGCCCTTGGGGTAAGAAGTGTATTTATTTACCAGCTTCCTCCTAGACTGGGGAGGTGGGGGGGAGTAGAATGCAACAACCCTGTGCCTGAGGTAAGAGAGAGAGCTCTGTGAGAGAGTTCCCCTCCCCCCTCCCTGGAAATGCCTCAGAGGTGGTTAGTAAGTAAGGCTGTGCTGTGAGGAATACCCAGTGAAGGATCCCACTGTGTGGCCTAGAGCCTGCCCTGAGGTTTAAGGCTAAAAGTCACTAATCCCAGCCAATGCCTCCCATGAGGCCATAGCTATCAGCAGCTGATGTGAAAAGCTCCTGCACTCAAACTGGAAGTGTCTGCCCAGAAACTGTGGTCCCTACTACAAAGGTTCTATTCCTCTGGGAGTTCTTCTTCTCTGGGAATTCTGCTGCTGCTAGAATTCCACTGCCTCAGGCTGAGCCCAGCACTATGTGGATTAGAGGCTGCCTCAGGCTGTGTCCCCACTGTTCAGGCTCTTAACTTCCCCAAAGAGAAGCCCCAGGCAGCAGAAGGAGTCTGCACAGCCCTGCCGAGATCTATTAGGTCACTTCCGGATTGGGGTGGTTCTAGTCTCTGGCTTTATACTTTAAAGTGGCTTGATTTCTCTTCTGATCTGCTATTTTAAAAGCAGAGAAGAGCTAACAGCCTGTGTCAGATTCCTCTATCTCAGTGGCTTCTCTGATCCCAGAGTTCTCCCCAGCCTGATTGGCACAGTGTGTTAGCACCTAACTTTGTCTGTGCTGGTCTTTTTTTCTTTTTTTCCTCCCCTCGGAACCAACCTTTTCTGTTGAAATTCCAGATTCTCTTCAGCTGGTAAGTTGTGCTTCTAATCTTTGTGGTTTTTATTAGTCCAGTGTTATTTTTTGAGACTGATTTAACTAGTTGGTAATGAGGGAAGAAGAGAGTTTACAAATTTGCGTGTATCTTCTCCACCATCTTGGCTCTGCCCCAAGGAGACTTATTTTGCTGCTCTCAAATAAATATATCAAAACAGAGCTTCTTCTGCATTTGGTTGCTTGTACAATGTATAGAGAAAAAATTAAGAGGGAAATCATTGAGGACTATAGGTTCCAGATTCCTACTGAGAGGGCAACGTGACCTATTTCTTGTCTTCTGTTTTTGTTTTAAAGAAATAAAATTAACATTTCCCCTGAACTCAGAGGAAACCTAAATTTTATTGATTTGTTGATTCAAAAATGTTTTTGAAATATTCATTATATATAGGACATTGTATAACATAAATAGGGAATTGTAAAAATAAAAAGACAATGGGATAGAGATGAATTGTTCAACAATGAGTCAGGCAGTGGAAGGAAGGATAAGCCAACATAATATATATTTTATGATGCTCATGCAGTCAATTGAACTATTGTTACAACATTTCCTTTGCTGGTCAGTGTAAATCTTGGTTTGGTTCCTAGAAGTGATATTCTGTCACACATCACTTGATTTCAACCACAGTGGAAAATAGAATATAATAGATTGAAAAATATTGACAACTTTCTGCCAAAGACTTAAAGAAAGCCTGAAGAATAGTTTCATGGTAAATTATACAGTAGTCAATTTGATTCTCCCTTATACTAGTACAATGAGGTAATGGACTTTGTGTCATTAAACTCTGCATCTCCCCCAGTGTTTAACAAGGCTTTACACAGAGCTGTTTTTTTTTTTTTTTTTTTGTTGTTGTTGTTGTTTTTTGGGGGGTGGAGGTTTGTTTTGTTTTGTTAATAAAAGATTACTGAATTGAATTACTTTTTGTTACCACCTTTGGATTCACTCTTTCCTTCTCACAATTAACCCATCATCTTTGTCTTCTTGTCCAGTTTTCAGTCAACTTTTTCATATATATCACAACTCACTAACCATGGAGAAGAATTCAAAATTCCCTTGTTCCTCATTGACATATCCAGACCATCCATTAAACACTTTCACTTAAGAATGGCATCTTCTTTGGAGTTCTCACCATCAAAATTTGTCATCTCATCCAAACCTTAGTTTCAGATTTTCATTAACCATCACTAACCAACCAATAAAAGCAATGTCCCATGGGGATCTCAACATAAATCTTTACCAGTGAAAATGCCCTTAATTATTATTTCCTTACTCTATTCACTTTCCATGTGTGAACCACTTCTCCAGTCCTCAGAGAGATGACTACACTCTTAATATTACAATTGGTCACATATTCCATGTGTTTAAACTCCAAAGTTCACTTATTTAATATCCAAATCTGTAATCATAACATCTTTCCCTTTCTTAAAATCCCTTGTCGTATCCTTATTTCCATCATGATATTTATTCCCTCTATTTGTCAGTATTTTATCATGCACTGGACCCATGTCCTGATCTTTCTCTCTTATAAATCCACTTGCAAACTTTTTCAACTCTACACTATCTTCCAGCTTTTTGTTCTGTCACCAGTCTATTTAATACCTCACATTCTACTTCACTCCTATTCATGTTAGTAGAGGTAAGGGAGTTAATGAGACCACGATGGTTGGTCCCACTGCAAAATTTTGTTATTTAATTTCACCTGATACTTTACCACAGCTAGGCAAATGCCTTACATCTACCTAACTGATTCCCTCTTGAAAGTAGCTAATAAAAAACTCCTCATCTCTCCTCAATTCTCCAACTAAACTCCTTCTCAACCTCTCACTTAAGATTCTCACCTAATCTTTCAATGGCTGCAGCAGCAACCACAAAAGAGGTCATTTGGTATAGTTCTATTTTTTTCATTCTACTAAGGAAAATCTCTTTCTTTATGCACACTTGATAACATCTCTTCTCCATTGTTCTAGCAAATTTTCCTAAATATAAACTTCAATCTCTTCCTGTCTTTCATGAGTCAACACCACACCTGAATACACTGGACTATTGGATACAGCAAATGAAATTCAATGTTGTGAATAAGTTCACTTATATTGCTAGCATACTTTCCACAGATATACCTATAGATGCAGAGTCTTTGGTAGGCTCCAAAAGAATATTTGGAAGAGAAGAGCTAATAGGCTATATACTAAACTGAAGGTCTATTATATACTATTTGTTCTGTGCCTATGGAACCTTGACAGTCTACCAGCTCCATCACAAAATAAGTGAACTGTTTCTACTAGAATTTATTTAGAAATATTCTGAAAATCACCTGGCAAGATAAGGTAACAACTTCTTATATCCTTTTTTAAGATGAACTGGCAAGTACTCAAATTCTACTGCAGTGGTGACCATTTTGTCTGAATGCCAAAAATTCATTTGTCAAGAAGACTATTTTACCAAGAGCTCAACTAAGGGTATTCAAATAGTGGTCAAAAGAAAAAAAAATACAAGTACTCTCTCAAGGTCGCTGAAGAACTTTGGTATCAGTTGTGAGATATGGAAGATACTGGCACAGGATATCCAGCATGTTGTGCCCATTAAGAAAGGCACTAAACTCTGTGGAAGCTGATTTGCAGTACCTCAAAAGAAATGTGAAATGCACAGATTTAAAGAAATATCCCTCCCAAGTCATTATATTGATTACTTGTGCCTCACATGTGGAAGAGCCTTTTGAACTTGCAATGGTGTGATGAGACACAACTAGACACACTATAGACTTTGACATCATATATCCTCCAAACCTGAAGGACAAATAGCAATAACAATACTACCTATTTCCCTATTCATAACAAATATTCTTATGTCTATTCATCATTTAAAACCTTTATGTGAACCAGCCATCTTGAATATATACAGTTCTTTATCACTATTCCTCTTTGAGACTAAACTCCTTGGGAAATCTACTTATATTCCTCTACTCTCATTCTGTTATAAACTTTCTACATGATATCATCATTCAAATCAAATTGCTCTCTTCAAAGTTGTCAATAACTACATCATTGTATCTAAGGGACTTTTCTTATTTTTATACTCCTTGATTTCTCTACATTATTTATAATTGTGAACCAACATCTCTTTCTCCATCCTCTCACTTCTCTAGGTGTTCATGATACTGCTGTTTCTTATCCTTGGATCCTTTATTCTTAGCTCCCTTTTCTATTTCTTTGTTTATGTTATTCCCACCTAACTTTGGGAGTTTACAAAAATTCTATCCAAGACACCCCATTATCCTTATATATCATTTGATGATGTCATTGCTCCAATGAGTCCGATTATGAACTCTATGTAGACAATTATATATATATATATATATATATATATATATATATATATATATATATATATATATATATATATATACACTCTAATCATCCTGCTGAACATTTCCAATCACCCCTTTAAACTGGAAGTCATATAGGCATCTGTAATTCCATGAACAAAATCAAACTCATTATCTTTAAGCTGAATCTCTCCACCTCCTGAATTTTCCTGTATCAATAGCATCACTATCCTCATTGAAACTATACCTAAAACCTTCATATTGTATTATATTTCTCATTTCCACTCATCCCAAATATACAGGAAGCTATTAAATGTTATTTATTATGTCATATCTTATATAATACTTAATATGTCTCATTCTCTTTGTTCATACAGCTACAATCCTAATTTGATCCTCATCGACTGTCTCCTAGATTAATAAAATAGTCTTCGAAATAGTTTTCCATCAAGAAATTGGAAATTGCTTACCATTTGGGAAATGACTGACTAGATCATAGTATATCAATGTAACAGAATATTACTGTTCTATAAGAAATGATGAACAGACTCAGTTCAGAAAAACCTGGAAAAACTTACATGAACTGATGTTAAATGCAGTAAGCAGAACCAAGAAAACATCACACACAGTAATAAGATTATATGTTGATCAACTGTGATGGACTTTTGACTGTTTTATTTGCTAACTGTCAGTAAGTAGAATAATAATAATAATAGCTTTTATCTTTCAAAATATATGAGAAGGGGGGAGCTAGGTGTCACAGTGGGTAGAGCACCAGCCCTGAATTCAGGAGAATCCAAGTTCAAATCTGGTCTCAGACACTCAACACTTCCTAGCTGTGTGACCCTGGGCAAGTCACTTAACCCAAGCTTCAGGGAAAAAGAAAAAAAAAATACATGTGAAGATAGTTTTCAACATTCATCTTTGCAAAACTTTGTATTCCAAATTTTCTCCTTCTCTTCCTTCTCCTCCTTCCCTAGACAGCAAGTAATTCAATGGAGGTTAAACATGTGCAATTCTAATAGACTTGTGATGGAAAGTGCCATCCATATCCAGAAAAAGAATTGTGGAGACTGAATATGGATCAAAGTATAGTATTTTCATCTTTTGTTGCTTGTTTTCGAGTTTTTTTTCTCTTTTGATTTGATTTTTCTTATTCAGCATGATGAATATGGAGTTATGTTTAGAAGAATTGTACATGTTTAACCTACATCAAATTGGTCACTGTCTTGGGGTAGAGGAGAAAGAGGGAGAATAATTTGGAATGGAAGGCTTTGCAAAGGTGAATGTATTTGCAAAAAAAAATGCTAAATAGTTTCCCATTCTTAAGTCAGTTATTGTTTTATCTCAGTCCCAAGATGATCTTTCTAAATTACAAGTGTGAATATGTCAATCTCTAAGCTCCAATGGTTCCCATTATCTATTGGAGAAAATATAAATTCCTCTAAATGACATTTAAAGATATAATCTTCCTTTCCTACCTCCCCAGACTTTTTATATTCCTTCCATGATCAAGGTACGCTATCTACTTGAAATTTCTTAAATATGATGCTACATCTCCTTGTTGAGCTTTTGTACCACTGTCTGTTATCTATGTCACCATGAGGAAGTCATTCAGTCTCTTAGATTTAGACAATTTTCCTAAACTTTAAATTATAGATGGTTTATGACTTGCCTTGACCGAAAGAAATACCACAAACATGATGTTTGGGAAATTGATGAACTCAAAAGCCCTTTACTTATCATTTTATCATACTGCAGTCACTCAAGGTTGAAAAATTAAGGGATTAATGACTGAATTTCTACAATACAAGTTGCAAAATGCTTATTTAACCTTGCTAACAGAATAGTTAGTTTATTGATTTCTTTATTTACTTAGATGCAGACACTTGATGTAATATATGGAACATGGTAAGGGGTTGATGAAACATATTTCATCCTAGGAAAAATAATAAAGTCAAAATTTTTGTTCTCTATTTATTAGGGGATAGGATAATGTTTGATACTTGGATAAACATTTTTTCAATATATCAGCCTTGAGCTTAAATAAGCTGTTCTCTAAATATCAAGCATTCAGTTTTTAAAATAAAGGTCTTTCTAAAATGTCACCTTAGAGTTCAGTTAAAATCTCAAATGGGTCAGTTTAAATATCAACACAATATCTAGCATTTGACTACATTATTCTATGTGATGTTTTATTTTCTCAGCAGTTTGTCATATGTTAACTATAAAGTAAAAAACAGGATAATAAAGTTTAGCCTTAGAGTAAGGAATACCTGGCTTCAAATGCTGTCTCTGACATAATGGCCTAGTCATTATATGAGTCACTTAGTCATTCGGTGTTCCAGGGAAGCCTTTAAAACCACAAATTAAGGGAGACTTGCAAATTTATATAGATAGAAAAGGTTTCCTCACTTGTAAGTCCCTAAATAAATGTCAAAAGAGTAATGGGGGGTAAACCTAGCTTTTATGAATTTAAAACCATTTCTAGCCAGAAATCACCTAAGATAAGGCATATTAAGATAACTTTCTATATTTTACAACACAAAGGAATACCATTTCTATCATTTTTTACTGGATGAACTACTTTATTTTCTAAAGTAATTTTCTATTAGTCTTTCTTTAAGAGAGTGGTTGATCAGATTGCCTTCCTGGTGATCTGATTTGGTCAACCAGCAAAAGAAATGAGGAGGAGGCACCAGATTATTTTAAATCAGCCAAAGTGAAACCAAAGGTTGAACTGGATGAGTAAGAAACCTCAGAGTCTTTCTCAGAGTTGAAGCAGATGAATTTGCCATTTTGTCAGCATCTTAATGTTTCTGCTCAGATACATAAATATCTTAGTGGCAAAGTCTCTTCTTCATCCATAAAATGGCAATGCACCACAAGCAGTTTGTTAGAAATGCCTGAAGGAAAGTAGGCACATAATGAAGTGAGATGCTAAAATAATAGACCGTGGGTAAATATGGGAGGCAAGAAATTGATGAATCTCCAACTCTAGTTAAAACCTTTGCTGCTGCTGCTTGCTTCTTTATCCTTTCTTATTTTATATTCTGTCAGCATGCAAAATGACAGAAAGGCATCCTAGAAGATTTAACTTATTCAGTAAGAGCAGTAATATAATTGAATATTAAAATACACAGAAAGCATCATGTGGAAAATGCCATCCACATCCAGAGGAAAAAAATAAAAAACAAACTGTGGAATCTGGGTGCAGATCAAAGCAGACTATTTTCATTTTTGTTGCTTTTTATTTTCTTGTGGTTTTCCATTTTTGTTGATTCTTCTTTCACAACTTGAATAATGTGGAAATATATTTAATATGACTGTATAGAGAGGCAGAGCTAAGACTGTGGAATAAAGGCAAGAACCCACCTGAGTTCTCCCCCAAAAAACATCAAATAGTTTTAAATAAAGACTATAAACAAAATTTAGAGAGCACAAAAATATGAACTTAGAAGGTCACAGAAAAGGTCTGTCACACCAACATGAGAGTGGACCACAATGTGGCACAGAGCTTTGTGAGCACAGCCCCAGCCCCAGAAAACCAGGAGCAAGCATGGTTAGCCATTGAATTAGTATTTATTTTATATATAGTAGCACCAATATTGTGTTAAGAACAACTGTGAATGACAACTATTTTCAGAAAAAGACTGAAGATAATCACAAAGAATTGATGAAAAATGCTCTTCATTCGCCTCCAGAGATTTTTTTTTATTGTTGTCTAGATACAGAGTGATGCACAAAATTTTTCACTTTCTTCCATTCCTTCCTTTTTTCTTTTTTTGGGGGTGGAGCTACTCAGATATAGAAACATGTCTGCATTGCTGCATATGTATAATCTACATAATATTGTTTTCCATCTCAGAAAGAGGAGAATAGAGAAAGAAGACATAGAATTAGAATTCAATTTTTTCAATTAATATTTAAAATTGGTTTTTCATTTAATTGGGAGAAAATGAAATAATATTAAAAAATGAAAAGGCCTAAAATAGAATTAGCCTACTGGAAATTAAAGACTTCATTATACACAAAGAAGCAATATAACAAAGTCAAAAGAATGAAACAAAAGTAAAATAATGAAATATTCCATCAAAAAAAATTGACCTGGAAAATAGATTGAAACACGCAATTTAAAGGCAAGGACTTTAGATTACTTGAAAGCTGTGAAAAGAAGATCCTAGCCATCAGATTTGAAGAAATTATGACCAATATTTTAGATTTGGAGAGTAAAATAGAAGTTGGAAGTATCAGCTGGACATTTCTTTAAAGAGATTCCAAAATGAAAATTTCTAGAAAATTTCTAGCCAAATCCAGAACTCCTATGTCAAGAAGAAAATATTGCAAGTAGCCAGAAAGTGTAAAAAAAAAAAAAAAAAACCTCAAGTATCATGGAGCTATGGCAGGATTACACAAAAGTTATCAACTTTTATTTTAAAGAAGCAGAGAGCTTGGGATACAATATAGCTAGCTCAAAGGTGTTAGCAATACAACCAAGAATAATTTATCCAGCAAAACTGAGTTTAATCCTTCAAGTGGAAAATGGATATCTAATGAAATAGACAACTTTCAAGGAATCCTGATAAAAAGAATAAAGCTAAATAGAATATCTGACATTTAAATATAAGCCTCAATAGAAGCAAAAAGAGTAACCATGAAAGAGAAAACTTCAAGGACTCAATAAGATTAAATTGTTTCCATTCCTTTATGGGACATATAACACCTAAGAATTTTATAATTACTAGGGCTATTAAAAGGAATTTACATAGAGTACTGAGGCTGAGTTTATTATATTAGAATAATCATCAAAAAATAAAGTTGTGAGAAAGATAGCTGTATTGGAAAATGTAGGAAGGAGAGGTGGAATGGGGGGGGGGGAATTCTGTGACATAGAAGCATGAAAGGAAGAACTTTTTAGAGAGGAAAATGGGAAGGTGATAGACAGTGCTTGAACCTCATTCTCTTCAGCATTGGTTCAAATGGGAAAAAATATGAGTGTGTGTATAATGTTGTGTATAGAAGTCTATCTTACACAATAGAGCAAGAGGAACACAAGGAGAAAAGAAAGCAGGGATTGACAAAAAGGGTAGATTAAAGGATGCAGTAGTTAGGAGCAAAGTAGACCTTTGAGAAGAAAAAGGATAGAAAGGGAAATATAATAGCTGATTATCATAAATGTAAATGGGATGAACTCACTCATATAACTAAGCCCTATTACAAAAGATAAGAAACCAAAATTTGAGAAAGACCCTCAGAAATTTTAGTAACTTTATGTATACAAGTAAATACATAATTGGTATCATAATGCTTGTCTTCTCAGTGGGTTGGAGAGGATGTGAGAGGGGCAAAGATAATTTGAAACTTGAATTTTTTAAAAAAATAATATTAAAATAAAAAAAGTTAAAAAGGTGAAAATGCATATCATTAGTGGGAGTAGCTCCTCCACCAATCCAGACTATGATTTCTCCAACATCTTGAAAGACAGTTTTTGAGAGTATATAAGACTAATGCTTTGATACACAATTCTCAATACTAGACATATTTATGCAAGGAGCTCAATTACTAAATAAATACATAAAGATTTCATAGATACCAAAGTTTTCATAACAACACTTATTTTGTGGCAGCAATAAATGGGAGATGTATCCATCATTGAGGATAAAATTATGAGAATAAAAAGGAATTTTGATCATCATATGAAATAATAAACAACTTGGGAGAAATATGGAAAGAATTAAATGAGAAGCCATAGAAGAAGTAAGAATGACAAGGAAAACAATCCATACAATGAATGTAATTCTATTAACTTTTAGATAACAAAGTTTTAATGCCTTTTATTTTCCAGATTTTACCTCCCTGGGTCTCGGGATCAATCTTTACCTGATAGGGATATTCATCTCTTTGCCAACTGGTCTCACATTTCTAGATGAAGTCCAAGTTAGCAATACCTTATTGAAAATAGAGTACAATACTTCACATGTAGTGGCAAAACCAATATAGGCCTCAGACTTCAGAAAAAAATGTTTAGATTCAGGCTAAAATCTCATTCTTGTAATCCCCATCAGGAGCTTGGAGCTTTCTGTTCACATAAAAAGCAATGTATTCCAGATGGAATGTTTCTAGTGCTTCCATTCAGGGAATTACAAAAGCAGAGACTCAATGGACGTCAATGCTATTTCCCCTTGAATACAGACATGCCGTAGTTATGCAAAGAAGAATAAACCCCTAGATATTTTAAAGTATTCCGATGACATTAAGTGCTGGGTACTTTTATATATTTATTTGTATTGGTAAGATTTATTCTTTTATTCCCTCCTCCTTCAATCCTTGTCTATGCTTTTAAAAACACACAACACCCTTAATTTTTCAAGATTGCATTATGCTAACCCACAATTATAAGTGATATAAGAGAACAAGAGGAAAGTAAAGACCATGGATCCTTCCAAAACCCATTCAAGCATAATACCCAATTTTCCCCAATTATTACCATTTGCTTTCTGTACAGAACATCCTGTAACATTTGCCAAGAACTTTTTAGAGTCAGAATCAAAGCAGAAATGTGAACCATAGTGATTTTTGGCTGGTAGAGATAGCGTCTTCTGTAGCAACTTATAAAGTTGGCTTGCCCCTTTGGAATGTCGTTTCCGGAATGAAGGTGAATGAATCACTTCTATGGGCTAAGTGTCTTTCTCTGTATATCACACTACATTATTAATGGCTGATTCAATTTTGGCTAGCTGGAATTAGGGTTCCTTCCAGTGTAAGTAAGGTTAGATTCAAGAGACTGTCTTGAGAATTCATTTATTATCACTCTTTTCTACTAAATGTGTATGAAACATTTCACTTTTTTATTGCTTGAATCAAATGCACCTATGCCTTAGAAGTGAATTTCTGGAAAGTATTTGCAAAAGATGCTTCATCTAAATGGCAGAGCCTGCTATTAAGCAATTCCTATTAGGCTTGGCACAAACTCAATTGCTAATATATAGTTGTTAGTCTTTGGTCCATGAAAATCCGCAGGAGCATAATATTTATTTTTCTGGCTCTCTCAAATTCAGTGGAAAATTAACTTTGCGTTCTTACAGTGAAATAAGTGTTTTTGAATATTTATTTTTATAATAGCAATTCTCAATTTTGGATAAGACTTTACAATATACAGAATCCTTTACCCCATTTTAAAACTAACTTATGTATATAGTACATCAATCTTTACAAACTATTTTCAGTATACTGTCTTCTAAGGTAAGTTGTAGGTAAGACTGGTATTATCATTATTTCAGAGATAGAAAACTAAGTCTCAGGTTCTTGAAACCATGAGCCAGATGAGCAATTTTTATCAAACATTTAAAAAACAAATAATTTCAATGCCATATAAACTAAATAGGAAGATAGACAAAAATGAAATTCTACCAGAGTCTTTTAATAATACAAATATGGTAATGACAAATAGGTAAATACCTATACAAGAAGAGTCAAAGTGGGAAATAAAACTCTCTAGTGAATGTTGTTGCCAATTTTTAAATAAAATACTAGCAAAAAAATTACAGCTATATTGTCACTACTATGAGTAAGTGGGATTTTTGCCAAAAAATGCAGGACTGGTTCAATATCAGACAAATTATTGCCATAATTGATCACATCAATAACAAAACTAATAGAAATCATATGATTATCTCAAGAGAAAAAAACTTTTAACAAAATACAAAACCCATTTCTACTAAGGATTTTCCTTAAAGTGATAAGCAGTATCTATCTTAAAATATCAACATCTATTATATGTACTGAATATAAGCTAGAAACATTCTCAGTAAGATCTGGTGTAGAACACACATGCTAGTTATAACAACATTGTACTGAAAATGTTAGTCTTAGTAATAAAATAAAAAGAAATTAAAGCAATTACAGTAGGAAATGAAGCAACCAAACTATCATTCTTTTCAGATATATGGTGGTATACTTAGAGAATTCTGGAGAACCTATTTGAAAAAAATCAACAGCTTTAGCAAAATTGCTGGATATAAAAGAAATATCAGCAATAGTAGCATTTCTATATATTATTAACAAAGTCCAGTAAAAAAGAGATAGAAAGAGAAATTACATTTCAAATAACTATAGACAATATAAACTAAGACAAACCCAGGAACTATATGAACACAATAACAAAATAATTTTAAGATAAATCAGATCTAAACAATTTGAAAAACATCAATTTCTCCTAAATAGGCTAAGCTAATATGTTAAAAATGATAATTCTGCCTAAATTGGTCTACTTATTTACTATCACATCAATCAAACTGCCAAAAATTATTTTATAGAACTCAAAAATAACGACAAAATTCATCTAAAAGGAAAAAGGTCAAGAATATCAAGAATATAATTTATTTTTGATTTTTATTTGGAAGTATTGAGGGGATTGCAAAGGAAGGTACCCTAGCCATAACTCAGTTAAAACTCTATTATAAAGCAGCAGTCATAAAAAAAACATTTGCTACTGGTTGAAGCATAGAGTAGTCAATAGGTGGAATAAATTAGGTACACAAGACACAATAAATACTCAAAGACTATAGTAATGGCTTGTTTGATAAACCTGGAGACTCCACCTTCTGGAATAAGAACTCACTATTTTGCAAAAATGCTGAGAAAACTGGAGAACCTAGGCATGTACCCTATATCAAGATAAGATCAAAATAGGTTCATAATTTATACATAAATAATGAGATTTTAAGCAAATTTGTGGAGCAATGGATAGTGTATCAGTTATATCTTTACAGAATGAAGGACTTTATGACCAATCAAACAGCAGAGAAGATTAGGAAAAGTGACAATTTTGAGTACATTGAATTAAAAATGTAGTCAAGACTAGAAGGGAAGAGGAAAGCTGGGAAATAATTTTTACAATCAGTCCTTTTAATAAAAGGCCTTGTTTCTAAAATATATAGAGAAGAGAGTCAAATTTATAAATATTAAAATCATTTCCTAATTAATAAATGGCCAAATGAGATGAAAAGTAAATATTCAGATGAAGGAAGTGAAGCCATCTAGACGTATATGAAAAAATGTTCTAAATCACTTGATTTGAAAAATGCAAATTAAAACAACACTGAAGTACTACTTCATACTTAGATTAACTAAGATGAAAAAAAAATAATATTATAGATTGTAGGATAAAAAATCCTGGTTATTGGTGTGTGTTAATACAGACAATGTTAAAGAGCAATTTGGAACTCTGGCCAAGGAGAGATCATAAAAATGGAAAAGGATCCACATGTGCAAAAATGTTTTAGCCACTCTTTTTTTGTGAATCACATATTAAATAGATGTCCATCAATCAATAAATGGCTGAATAAGTGGTGATATCTGAATGGAATGAATTATTATTTTTCTATAAGAAATGATGAGCAAGTTGAGTTCAGAAAAGCTTGGGAAGACTTAACATCAACTGATGCTAAGCAAATTGAGCAACAGGAGAACATTGCACATAGTAACAGCAATATTGTGTGCTGATCAACTATGGACTCATTAAGAGTGATCCATGATAATTCCAATAGATTTTTTCATGTAAAATCCTACTTGCATCCAAAGTAACAATCATAGAGACTATAATATAGATCAAAACATTGTATTTTCACCTTTTTGTTTTGTATTTATTTCTCAAGATTTTGCCCTGCTCTGATTTTTATTTCCAAACATGACTAAAACAGAAATAAGTTAAAAGTGATTATTCATGTATAATCTATAATAGATTGCTTGCTATCTTGGGGAGGGCAGATAAAAGGAGGGAGAGAAAAAAAAACCTGAAACTCAAAATCTTGCAAAAATAAATGTTGAAAAGTATCCTTATATGTAATTTAAAAAATAAAATGCTACTAAATTAATTTTAAAAATCATCCAATACCACCTTTTCATTCATTTGATGAGAAAACTTTGTCTCAGAGAAAATCAATGGCTTGTGTGGGATCACATGATAAATGACTGACATAGAAAGATCAGAATCTAATTCAATTCAACCAGTATTGTGTGCCTTGCACTCTTTTAGGGTGCTAGATATAGAAAGACAAAAATATTTTTTTTTTCCTCAGAGTTTACATCATACTGAAAGTAAACAATACGAACAAAGAAAATTAAATAAAAGAGACATGATATGCAATTTTTTGAGGGAGAGAGCAAGTAAGTGGAATTAATAGAATAAGCTTCATTTTAGAAATGATATTTATGCTAAGCTTTCAGGGAAGATGGGATTCTGTGAGGAAAGAGAGAGAGTTCCAATTCCAATTCAAAAATAGGCCAAGAATGACTAGGATAGAGAATGCATGAAAGAAAGGAATATGCAAGGAGCCTGGAAATATAGGCTGAAGCCAGATTGCATAGGGCTATAAAAGTCAAGAAGAGAAATTTATATTTTAGCCTAGGGCCTAGAGAGAGCCAAATGACATAGTCACAGTTGCCCTTAAAGCAGATCCTTTTGGCATCTACATGAAGAGTATATTGGAGAGGGAAAAGACGAGTCATGGAGGACAATCTGGAGCTTATTGCAGTATTTCCAGAAAAAGGGGGTGAAGGCCTAAAGTAGGGTGATCACTATGTGTTGAGAGAAGGGACCAATGTGAAATATATAGTAGAAGAAAAAAAAATCTGACAGCTAAATACACTTAAAGGCAGTAAGAAAGAGGAAAGACTCAAGCAAGGGTAACTCTGTCACTGAATGGATGAGACATATAGTGGTACCCTCAAAAGCAACAATAAAAAAGAAAATAATAGTAACAGAAAAATATCTGAGTGGTAAAGGAGAGAACACGGGCCTACTAATTTATTGTGTTTTGCCATGATTGATTCATCCATACATGAATCTCATAAATGACTTTTTTTTTTTTAAAGAGCAGTCTTGCCCTAGAGCTTTATTAATATGCATCTACTTAAACTGGCCTTTCCCTTCCCCCTCATTAGTCTTTATGACTAATTTCTGCACTATCTGCAGAGCCAATACTTTAAAATTATACTATTAAAATGACAAAACATTTCAAATTATCTTCTAAAATTAAACATGTATTATTTCATAGAAATGATATTATGGGAAAAGGTGACTTGTGTCAGAGGCCAAAGAAAGGACACTACATGCTATTAAATATTTAACAGCTGGCTTCCTTGGGGGGAAATAAACTCAACACACTTTTAAGTTTAATCTGAATTATTAACATTTTTTCTCTCTTTCTTAAGGGTAGACAATTCAACAAAACAATAAACCCAGCTCTGATTTGTAGCATTTTCCAATTACCAATGAGTAAATACTTGGACTGAAAATTTAACAATCAGCATAAAATAGAGAGTATAAGTAGCCTCTAGCACACTACTATAGTAAGATTTACATATTCTTGTTTACAGAACTGAGAAAAAAAAAAAAGTGTGTGTTTGTGTGTGTTGAATAACAAAAATTTAATTGCATAAAGCACTAAATCTGGGATCTAAGTCTAAAACCTTGTCTCATACACTTTATGACTACAAACGAATCATATAACCTCAGTATTCCTTAGATTCTTCATCTGTTAAATCTTTATAATAATAACACCTATCTCCCAGGGTTCTTGTAAGAAAATGAGATACAATTTCTAAGGTATTTCATAAAATTTAAAGTCCTATATAAATGCAGCTATAATTTTCTAATTATATAGGAAAAACATGAGAATTTTAGATTGAAATACTGAAACTAATGAACTTAGAGTAAAACAGTTTCAATGTATCTAAAGAGTAGGCATTATTATTACAATTACTCTTAGTTTTTTGAGAACTACTTTTGAAGTGGAAATGGGTGACATTGAATTCTGTCACTTAATTGATAAAATATGACTTATGCTTTGTCTAATATTCACCAACTAATTTTTATTACTATTTTTGTTGGACTTGCCAACAAAAAGGAAATGAAGGAACATTCAAGAACAGCATAGGGTCTTAGGACAGCTATGGGACTAGAAAGAATTGGAGCATGAACAAAATTCATCTTCAATTGTCTCATTTCTTTTTGTTACATCTACTCCCTTATGCAGTACACAAATGCCAATGCTCTAAGAACTTCTCCATCTTTTCTTCCATCTAAAGGTTACTTCAATAAAGGATCAATTGATTGATCCTGAGATATAGACCTTTATCATTATGAACCAGTGCTGTGAGAAAAGCATTCAACTATATATTAGAGTATGTAAAACAGACTTCTTTTGCTTCACTATGGTTCTTTCCCAAGAAAATTGAATGAATTCTTTTGAGTAAAGTTGAAAAGTACTATTGTTACTCCTTAAAGTATCTTTGCATTTTAACAGGTGACAAGAGTCTAAATTAAAATTAGTCTTAATGTCATTTTAAAACCTATGAGTATTAGAAATCATCTCTTCTGATCCTCTCATTTAAGGGATGCAGAAATTAACCTGGTCAAAGTTAATTAGCTTAAATGATATTTTTTTTAAATGTATGCAGTTGGAGAACAGGCATAAGAATTTAAAATTTAAAATCTATAGTCTATAGATTATTTGTCTATCCAGTAAAACTATAATGACAATATAATGCATCATACTATATTGCAGATTGTATTCAGGAAATGAACCATCCATTCAATAAGCCTCTAACATATGCAAGGCAATAAACAGGGTTTATGAATTATTTTATACAATCAAAAATATATATTTTCCTGAAATTCTTGAATCTGTGGAGTTATTTAATTAAATTAAAATTATTATGCTAATTTCCCACTAAACCGTGATCTTAAATTTTAATAATTTAATATATTGTTTTATTAAATTAAGATTAATTTTATTGCAAAAAGGAAAACGAGCAGCCAAAAAAACTTTCTCTAAGAGACAGTTATTGAGTATAAAAGCAAAATCAAGCATTTTAATTTTTTTATCGAAATGCAGGTATTCCAAATTCAACCAATATTGTAGGTACCAAATATTCCCATTGTAGAATTGACAACTCCCTGATGAACACATGCATAAAGTGGCACCCTTCCATAGCTCTTATAAGAAAGTAAAGTGTCAAATATTCTTATTTGGTGTGTGGAACCCAAAGCTTTTGAGTAAATGTGTTCAGAAGAAAAACATTTTCTTGAACTATTGCCAAAGTTGATGTTTTCTTTCCCATTTTTCCTTTTATTCACTGTCCCTTAATATTCAGAGTATGACCAACGATACTACAACCTCCAATGAAACATGACCCTTCTCTCTAAATTAAAATAATATATTGGAGATTCCAAATGTCTTCTCTTAGCAGCCTGTTAGTTCAAATTCAATGTAGTCATGAAATGAGGCAATTGCACATCATTGAAGAATTAACAAAAAGGAGATATTTCAACTTCTTGACATTTAAGTCAGAAGAACATAACTCAAGGGGATTCACTTCTTGGCAAACATAGGTGCCATGACAGTATTTTGTTGAAAGGCAAGTCTGGAAGAAGATTGTTCACTATGTTATGATGTTTTTAGCTGAGAAATCACAAAATTATCTTTTAGGCTGCCCAGTTGTTTTGATCTGCTGCAAAGAAGGAAGCACACTGAGGAAAATAGAGAGCTTTAGAAGCATTTTTTTTTAACTATGGATGATATATATGTTGAATCTTATACTTGATTGTAATTCATTTAGCTTTTTTGTCTCTTAGCTGCCTTATCCCTAACATATGGACAAAAAAAATTCATCTACTTGATAGGATTTAGTTGCAAATTCGCTTGTGTTAATAATATAAAACTACAATGTAAAAATATAAAAACAAAGAATCCTTTCTGTTGTCTTTCCAACTAAACTGAAATTCCCCTGGTGACATGTTTTGCATTAGATGTTTGTTTGTAGTGCTCACCATCATGGAATATTACCTACTTAGAATATGTATTCTTTACATATCAAACAATTGATTAATCAATCAAGTGTTTTTTCTTTTCTCTCCTATTTCTGATGTTGATGTAGTGAGTAATTCAGTTAATCAAGAAAGTGTGTACTATGTGCCAAGCATTGTGCAAAGAGCTGGAAATACAAAGGATCACGAGGATGACTATTCTTGACATATGAACAGTCTAATAGGGGAGATAATTCAGGAACAATCATGCACAAGCAAACTATATATAGCATAAATAGGAAACAATCACCACTGAGAAGGCAGTAGAATAAAGAAGAAATAGGAAAGTCTGTAGAATAAGGGATTTTAACTGGGATTTGAAAGAAGCCAGGGGATCCAGGAGGTAGTGATGAGGAAGGAGAGAATAGAAATGTTCTAAAGAGTAGAAATGAGGGACAAAGGTGGCTCCACAGAGAGCTATAGTTCAATTTCTAGAGAAAAACAAAATACAATATTTTGATCCTATATTCTCACTTCAAAACCAGTGCCTAAGAAACAGAGACTTAGAGTTCTCAATTTCATTAAAATAAGTCAAGATAGTAATTTTAAATTTAAAGTCTCCTTTTCCACATGAAATACAATACTAAAAGGTGCACCTTTTTTGCAGAACAAATTTCTAATCAACAGAATTTTTCCTATATTCTATTACTGATATATTTGCTTCCTTAGGAGCCTCTAAAGCTCCTGCAGGTGCACAACATAAAACTGTGTATTTCTTACAATGAATGCCTCATCTGTTTTTAAGAAGCTTGTTGCTGATTGACAGCACATTGCTGAGAGTCATTTTCAAATGCAGTACTACTCAGTCCAACAGACTATTTATAGTCACATAGGCTACAAGTGCTTACATTTAAAATGCAAAGGTAAAAGCATTTAATGTGCTTTGCAATAATTTTCTCTTTATATAGTTTTGTAAAGGAAATACAATCTCTCCCTTGAGTTTCTTCAAGACCCTTATGGATCAGAATCAGTAATGTTTTAACATTTGTGAAAGAACTTTAAATATAACTCTTCAATGTGTCAATATTCTAAGCAGCTTAGATTTTGTCAATATGAATATTGTCATTCAGAGTTGTTTTGATCTCAGAATTCATGTCTTTGAAGTTAATATTGTAAAGAGCACTTCCCAATTTAGTTGGAATTGTCACCTGAAAGTAGACATAGAGTCTATTATCAGGCTCAAATTGAAGCATATAAAGATGGCGGGTAAGCCTATCAGAATCTGAGGTCAGCAGAATATAATCTTTAAGAATTCTTGGTTTCCTCCTCAGTATGATGAGGTACAAAGTTAGGAATATAATAATGATTTTTCAACATTTTACTTGCTTTATTTGTCTCCACAAAAAGTTCCTATTACCTCTCAATCCAAAGTCATTGAACTCCCCCTTGTAATAATAGAATCAATGATTTCTAAATTATAATTAAGGAAAAACATCTGATAAAGTGATCCTGACAACACATACAACTTTTTGATATAGAAGAAAGTGGTGGTATTTGCTATCTATTGTGAAAAGGTAAGTATACTTCCTTATCCATTTTTTGCTATCATAAATTAATATTGAGTTACTCTAAGTTGATATTCCTTTTAGAGATGTTTTCATTTTAAATTGACTTAATGCACATGTTCATATATATACATGTGTTCACAATTATAGACTGAATTTATTTTACTTATATCCATTCATATAAATCTTTCAATCTTGTTTTAAAATCTTCCTATTTTTCATTTATAATATGAGGTTTTATTTTTATCATTGACAAACTGATGACCATCCCCTTTAATTCCTGTTCTTTTTCCCACAAAAATTATTGATTGTATTATGTTGCTGTGAATGATGGACAAATAAATCTTAGTTAATAGATAGATAGAAATACAATCTTCCCTTTTCATTTCCTAGAGATAAAATACAATAAAGGGCAATTGGTGTAATGGTGAAAACAATTGCCATATTTCTTGTGTAATTCTAATTTAAGATTCAGAATTTTAAAATGGATGAATCAATTCAGAATTTTGATTATCTATTAGAATTAGAATTTCTGTTTTCTCTCAATTCCATTAAATATGTATTCCTCCTTTTGGTCAACTTTGCCCATTAGCAATGTGAGGTAAACAACCAAACTAATTTCCATTGGGTATGTGTGTTTTATCTCTGTTCTAATTATAAAAAATATTTTTAAAACTGTTTATTAGTAAACAAGTACTCCTATTAAGCATTTAATATATTCCTATGCTCAGAGCTGGTTCCCATCATTCTAATTTACCTTAAAGAGTCATGAGTATGGGACTTTGTAACTGAAAGAATTATTGCATGCTTCTTAACCTGGAAGGAAGTTGGCAAGCACAGAGAAATAAATAATAAAAGCACTTTAATGGATGCTTAATGGGGGAAATTAGTGTGCCAGTTTCTGGGATGCCTATGTATCATGAAAGAAAGTTTCTAGTTCTTTGACCTATTTTCCAAATAAAGCAAATAAAGACAATGCTTGTGTTTCCTATACTCAGTCCTTGTTTATGCACTTTACTCAAAATGGGGGATTAAAAAAGAGGGTCAGAATCCAAATATATTTTATCAGTAGGAGTGTAACCTGAGAAAACTTCCCCTCTGGCTAGAGAATCGGGCAGCTCCATTGTACAGTGAGTAGGGAAAGATACTTGAATTCCTATCTTATCTTAACTACTTAGTCACTGTGTGATACTGCCTTAGACTGTCAATCTGTAAAATGGGGATAATGAGAATAGCATTCAGTTGACAAAGTTTGTATTGAAGACCAAGTGAAATAATATATGTAAAGTGCTATTTAAATATTAGCTATTATAAGAATGTGTGATGATTAGCTATAAAAGACTTGTTTCTTCTAAGTAGTTCTGAATCAGCTTGTGGTCCCTTTAAGAAACTGATTTGTGATCTTTTCAATCCTCTGATTTGTGATTCAGATAACTCCCAACCCCTCCTGGCTGATGCATTATCAATTCAAGAAGCTAGGACTTTTGATTCACAAATCCTGGTCAAAAGCACCCCTTTGAATTCCAATGGGAGATCCAGGCTTGTCCCAGCCCCCACTGGATCTGAGCCAAATTGGAACTCTACCCACAGGCCCCTTTAGCTAAATCTCTCATTATAAAAGGAACCAAACTAAAACCCTCTGTTTGCAGAGGGTCCAAACATGGCAGCTCCATGTCTGGCATCCTAAGGATTCTCTTCCCACTAGAATACTGTTTCCAGTGCCCTACTCTCTTTACCTATCACCTTTTACTAAGTAGACTTTAACCTTACTTCCAAACCCCACAATAAACCTCTTTTATCAATCTAGGTTTTCAGGTCTGTAAATTCCTTTACTAGGGACTCTCGTGCTGCTACTAGACCTTATTTTACTCTGTATCCTTGTGCTGAATCCTGATGGGTTGCAGGGGAGCTCCATTTGATTCCTGAACCCCGAACCTGCCACAAGACCTTATTTAACTCCCTGACCACCAGTAACCCTAATTTCATTTGGGTACCCCAAATCTATACCTCATCAGTTCAGTGATCCAAAGCAATCCCAATAGACATTGGATAGAAAATGCCATTTATATTCAGAAAAAGAACCATGGAGATTGAATATAAATCAATATATGCTCTGTTTACTTCTAACTTATGTTTTTCTTTCTCTCCCATGGTTTTTCCTTTTTGCTTTAATTTTTCTCCTAACATACTTCATTAAGCAATGTGTCTTAAATAAATAAATAAGGAAAAAAATAGCTATTATACTAACCAGCTTCTAAAAAATGGAGAAGACGTAAATGATCTTACTAATAGTCTTTGTTACATAATTCAGGACTGCCTCATCCTCCACCAGAGGAAAATTGAGAATCTTCTACTACTCAGCCAAATTATGCCAGGAAAAAAAAAAAAAAAACAAACAAAAACAAAACAAAACAAAACAAAAAAAAAAAAACAACTTGATTTTCCAGCTTTTCTCACCATTTGGGTAGGTTATATGGGAAGAGAGTATGAGAAACAGTACTAGAAAGATAGGTTATAAGCGTTTGCTTTGCACATGAAGCCCATGTTGGGAAGAAATATTTGTCCCTTTAATTTCTTCAGTCATTCACTCTCACTTTCTCTGGTTGGTCTGAAACACTCCTGGAAGTTCCTGACTCTTTCTTTGTCCCCATTTTTCTGAATCCAAATGCATATTCCAAATATGCATTTGGTACCTGCCATTAACTTAATTAAGCATGTCAGTAACTGCAGTAGTTATAGCACCAGAGCACTTTTCGGTTATTTTAAGGCCACATGTTCTAGTTCTGGGGCTGCTTCCTGATGCTCCTTAACACTCAACTCAGATTACAGTCATTTGAGGTAGGAAGGATATCTGCCTTGGCAGGGGACAATAACTACCTTTGTCTAGTGGCAGAAGATGCACATACTCTCAATGACACTCTTGTGAAGTCCCATTAAAGGGTCAGGTTAAATTGGCTTTAATCTTATTATATATACCTAGCAAGATAATGAATATTCCAAAGCAGAATTCCTTTCCTTCTGGAATAGTCTAACACAAAGGGCAGGGCAGTAATAATCCAAGGCTCCAGATTTTTTCTCTAACACTGTATTTTATAAAATGCTTGGGAGTCCATGAGACTTTCTGCTCTTCTCTTACTAGAATTTACCGATACTTTGCCGGGGTTGCTATTGATGATCCAGCCCAAGTTCTGGTAACTGATATTCCTGAAACCACAAATGACTTATAAAGTCTGTGTTCCTGAAGGTACCACCTAGGGCTGTCTTTGGACTCCAGCATTTTAATCCCCTTCTGCTCTTCCTCTTTGAAATCAGTAAGTGTATGTGTAATCAAAGAATAAATATGAGCTCTCAATGAAATTAGTGGCTGGTAAATTTAGAGCTCAACCCTGATATAAGACTTCATGCAACGATGAGTTTTCATCTTTCTCTGCATGCTGTGGAGCTGAACTAAATGGAAAGTACAAAGGTTTTCAAAGGCAGCTCCACATCCAGACAAACACTAAGAAGCCATATGGGAAAGAAAGAAGCCCAAAGCTGTATAATCAGTTCTCTTCCCCTGATTTTATGCATTGTTCCAACTAGATTATGTGACTAGATGTTTTCATGACAGATGTCAATTGAAACATTAGGAAGCAGAGTGGTACAGAGCACTGAATTTGATATGAGAGGACGTAGATTTCAACCTGGACCCTATTATTTTCACATTTGGACTCTTAAGTCTCTCACACCCTCGGAGATTCAGTTTCCCCATTTGCAAAATTAGGAGTTTGAACTAGATTGCATCTAAGCTCTGGATTTACAAGCATGTAGTATCTGGCCTATTTTCATATGTAGGTATTTTAGTATATGGGAAATCAATAAAATAGTAGTTGCCAGAAAGCAAGAAAAAACCAAATCAGTCAAATCAATTATTTATTTATTGAGTACCTACTGTTTATAGGACACTATTTGAGTCACAATGAAGGATATTAAAAAAAATAATAATAATGCTTTCCATTAAGGAGCAAGCTATAAGTGAATGAATGAAAAGACAAATGAACAATAAATTTTAAATGGTACATTGTATGATGCTGATGTAGTAGGATAAATGTCAAAAGTATAAATTCTGAAGAAAGATAAATCTCTGTAAACTAAACTGATTAGTACCCACAATGCACTTTGGAGTTTGCTTAAGAGCTTATTGTTATATATTATTTTCTGTTGAGATGTGTTTGTTGTGTATTCTATATCTATAATAGACTGTGTGCTCAATGAGAACAAGGATCAGAGCCAGAACAAGCATTTCTGGCACTTATAACAAACCTTGAACAACAAACTGGGTCAAAGAGCAAAGGCATTTAAATAGTAGCCTCCATGATGATGATTTGTTAATAAAGGGCAACCATTGAAAAGCAGAACCCACCTAGCGTGTTATATCTGGGGGCAAAATCAGGTGCGTCTGGTATTTTCCTAGTTTAACTAATTGTTCTCTATAAGTACCTGCTTAATTCAGTCTCCATATTACTGAGGAGCACAACTGCTATTAGTTCCCTACTCATTTTGGGAACTCCTCATATTTGATAACCTTGGAAAAAAATGCTTCTTGTTGAAAATAGTATCTCTCTTGAGTGCTTAACACTTTTTTTCTGCACTTAATAACATTTTGTTAAACTAAGACTTCTTGAAAGAAAAGGCATTTGAAATGGTCCTTCCAAAATAGAATTTGGCTAAAGAAAAAGGAGTAAATAGGCACTCAAGGTGAAAGAAAAGACAAGAATAAATCAAAAACATTTATTCAGAAGCAATCATTATTGTCTATAATGTGAACCAACAAATAATGATGCCCTTCAGATCTATTTTTGAGGTCATAAATCAGATGTAAAGACTATTCAATTCTATACTTTCTCTCCCACATCCGTAGTAACTATTGCCTAATCTAGAATTGTAATGTGAATCTTGATCCCATTCCAACTTTGGATCCATTTCACTCCTTAGCTTTTAGACCTAATGCCAATCCTTTTCCCATACCCTGGATGACTTTGATTTCTTTTCAGCTCTGTTCCAGCCCCTTCTTTGTGTCTGTGATCACAAAGGACCAATGGAAATGGTCCCCCCAAAAAGTGGCAGTATGGTGCGGATTCCATATGTGGATTTAAAATGTGGAGTTCAAATTTCACCTCTGCATTTGCTAGGTGTACAACACAAAGAAGTCTGGTCCTCCTTTATCCCCCCTCATCTGTGAGATAAATATGGTGGCCTCGATGGTAACTAAAATGCTTTTTAGGTATTCTCAGAGAGTCCAGGGGTCTAGATGGAACGACTGTCACTGATTCAGTTCCATGTCTTCAGAGAATTACGTGGCATCTGCCATCAGAGCAGGTTCATTCCCTCAGCAACTCCAGTAGTGAAGGGGCAATTTCATTCTACCTTGTCCCCAAGTAGGGGTGAATCGGGTGACCTCATCCTTAATAGATTAGGCCATTAACAAGGTTGTATATTTGAGGTGAAAGAAGAGTTGATGAGCTGCTCTAAAGCAGGAGGCTCTAGTAGAAATAACAGGCTAAAGGTGATATGTATTATACAAAGTAAATGATCAAACTGAGAAGCACATAATAATACATGTGTACGCTTGGCTTGTGTAGGACGCACACATACATAAACACCTTCATTAGCTCTAAAACCCTTCATGGGGCTACTCAGAAAAGCTTCACTTAGATCTCTCTTTGCTGACTCTGGGTGATGGCCTTGATTTTAGAGTAATTTAATTGTAGATATAGGATTCCTATGAGCTCAGAGGGTCAGGTCTCTGGTGTACTTAACAGAATACTGGGAGGGGCTCAGGAGAGATATAATTGTACTTGCTAGCTATGCTAATGCAGGTCAGGTAGATGACCTGCCTACCCAGATGAGGAGAGTGGGAGCAGGATATGCTGAATAAGGCTGGGTGGGAGCAGAAAAAAATCAGCAGAAACTGATGATTGTTCAGTTCTCTTGCTGCTGTGTTCAGCACAGAGGCAACTGGCAACCTATCCAGTGGTAGGGAACAGGGATATCAGTACTGTCAGATGTTGTCATCTTTATACCATCTCTGGGAATTTTTTTGGTATCTCTATGATGGTAAGGGCAAATTGTCTCAAAGGTGTCATGGTTGCCACAATGATTTATTGAACTGTTTGCCTTTGGTTGTCTTCCACTCTTAATGAATTATAGAAATCCGTTATTGTTAACTTTCAATTTTCTATGCATAGATTTTTCTTCATCTGGAAATGCAATTCCTTCTGTCTCTATTTTTCAGGCACTTCCCTCCCACCAATTTACTTTTGACTTCCCTTTCTTTTTCTTCTTCAGCATCATTAAGCTCGATAAGAGAAACTAGTTGTTGTTATAAAGTAGAATTATAGAAGAGGAGAATGGAGGAGCAGAGTATTCATGTAACATTGAAAATAACATTTTTCCAAATCCATTTTGTATATTATAATATCCCTTGATACACCCAAAACGTCAAGACTTTTCTACTCCCATACCTACCTCTACTCTAAATTATCTCTCTCTCTCCTCTCTCTCTCTCTCTCTCTCTCTCTCTCTCTCTCTCTCTCTCTCTCTCTCTCTCTCTCTCTCTCTCTCTCTCTCTCTCTCTCTCTCTCTCTCTCTCTCTCTCTCTCTCTCTCTCTCTCTCTCTCTCTCTCTCTCTCTCTCTCTCTCTCTTTTTTTTTTTTTTTTTTAACTGACCTGTGCTTTCATCTATAAAGGTGATTCCCTTTGAGGAATTCTTCCTCCCTAAGCAGTTCACACCTTCTCCTAATCTAAAATCTTAATTGCTTGTAGGCTTTGCCAGGCTAAACAATGTGCCTAGGATCACAAAGGCAATGTGTATCTAAGGTGGGTATTGGATCTAGATCTTCCTGGCTCCAAGGAACACTATACCATGCTGCATCTTTTCTCTCTGATAAAAGAGTGAGAAAAGAAAGAAGGTCATTTAGAAGTTAAACATCAAAGATAGTATAGAATAAAATTCAGGTTCACCCCCACCATCACCTGAACTCTTTTCTGAGACTGAAACTTTATCACTGATTTCACTTTTTAACTCAACTGCTTCTAAGATGTAGAGGGAACATTTTCAAGCATTACATATTATAAAAATTTACATGGACAACTGATATAAATTGTATAAGAGAGGATCAGTCATTTACCTGGAATAAATAATGATTAATGACAGGTAGCAAGGCAGAGTAGAGAACTGGCCTAGGAAGATGTGGGCTCAATTTTTGCATTGGATTCATGGGCTGTGAAAACTTAAAGTACTTGAGCTCTCAGTGCTACAGGTGTCAAATATAAACCGATCTCTATGGGATGGCTATTGGCTTAGAAAACCATAAATTAACATCATTATATATCCCTAATCTCCAACTAATGATGATGATATACCCCCCAAAAAAAACTGAATTAAATAGAACTAAAAGAGAAAAAAAAATCACTCAGAGAAGTGTTTCATTGTGAGAAGGAAAACTTTAGGAGGCATTAAAAAGATAATAATAAAATCATTGGGGACATTCTGATGAATGTTTGTCAAGTAACATTTGAGGAAATAACTCACAAAATCATAGAATGTTAGATGAATCTTAAAAGTAAGAGCAAGAAGATGAATAAAGCAGACAAAAGGTTCACTGATTAGGAAAGATTATCAAATGCTACTAGATGATAGAGAAAAAAGGAAAAACTCTTCTTTTTATCTTCTTCACTAAAGAGAATGAAATTTAAGTTGTAAATTCATGCTTACATAGACTGTTTGACTTCTTATTTCAAATGTTTGCTGGCTAATTTATATCCCTTGGCTTAAATTATCTATCTGAGCTCCTCTTTTTTGTCACACAGTGGCAGAATATGGTTTTAGGTGTATGCAAATAGAAGTGAAGAGGGAAAGGAAATGAATCTCTAAGTCCTTTTTAATTTTTTTTTAATCTTAGCTCCTCAGAGTGTTGCTTGAACTGCTAAATTGATTATGATCATCATAATAGAATTTTGATATCAAAGTCTCTGTATAGATCATCCAGTCCAATATTTTTTTCAAATGAGGAAACTGAGGATCCGAGACTTCTTTCCTGTCTCATTTCCATTAAGATTCTTTGCAATTAACTCTCTTTGTAGTGACCAGAAACTGGAAGCTGAGTGGATGTACATCACTGATTTCACTTTTTAACTCAACTGCTTCTAAGATGTAGAGGGAACATTTTCAAGCATTACATATTATAAAAATTTACATGGACAACTGATATAAATTGTATAAGAGAGGATTAGTCATTTACCTGGAATAAATACAAAACTCAAGAAATTAAGGAAATCCTATCATTATTGTTGTTAATATTTTCATATTCATTTTATGATGACTATTCTTTCAAGCTATGCTATGCACATAGGGCATTCTGCAAAGTTCTTATCTATTTTCCCAAAATGATGTATCAGTGCTTGCTTCTCTATTGGCCAAAGAAAATAAGAAGTTCCCAAATGAGAGACAACTTTTTTATGACAGGAAAAAAAATGTAATATTAGAGTCAGAAAATGAAGGTTCAATTTCAACCACTGATATTTATGTTCTGAGTAATCATAGACAAATCATTTAATTTCAGTGATCTTTAATTTACTCATTAGTAAAACTGGGCTTCTTCAGAGGAGTGTTGTGAGGAATGAATTTTGTAAACTCTAAATCCTATATAAAAGCGTTTTGGGTCTTTTTCTTTCCAGATTAGGTTCAAACTCATAATATTCATTCCCATGTGATATCAATTACATATATAAATGTCAAGAATTATAAAAGCAAAATATTTTTAATTCTAAAATTAGAGTCTATATTGCTAATAACTTTGGAATTACATCTAATATAGGTACCATCCTATTGAGGTTTCAATTTATTTTTTAATCTAACATTTAAGCATGCTGAAAACATTTTATAAATAACCCAATTCACCTTGCAAGTTTATTTTTTTCCAAAGGCATATATTAATAGAATTTTTGAGCTAGGAAGAACCTTAGAGGTCAGCATGGATAACTCCATATTTTACCGGCAGGAAGCTGTGGTCCAGAGAGATTAGTAAGTGACATTTTTTAGGTTAATATAACTAATGAGTATAGAATTAAGAATAGCACCAATCTCTCTCAACTTTCAGTCTAATGCTTTTTGTACTGCATCATTCTGACCATTTTGGGGGTAAATGAATAGACTCCTTCATTAATTTAGGCCATAAGAGTACATCTTTAAAAACATAAATCAGAGACTTTGATATCAACTCTTCTATTCTCTCTTGTTTTCTTATTAAAAGTCCTCCAATCCCATCCAACAAGCAATTAAGTTTCTATTACATATAACACATAGTGGTATATGCTGGGAATGGATATAAAGACATTTTTAAAATCCCTGTACTAAAAGCATTTGCTTTTTACTGGGATCATTTAAAATATAGATATAAGTTGATATGAAAGAATACTGGGAATTAGGGTATTGGTAGAAGGCATCATATTAGAAGCTGTACACAAGTTAAAGATTCTAAAAGGTAAAGATATGGAGATTGTGCATACTGTGTATTGAGGGCAGCTATTACCAAGATATGGAGGATGGAAATAACATTCTGAATTTTGAGAGGAACAATTAGGTCACTTGTCTGGAAAGCAAAGTACATGAAATATGAAATGAAGTTGGAAAACTAAGGAGAAACCAGATGGTTAAAAGCCTTTGTGTGCTATGAGTTTTGTTCTTAATTTTTTTTGATGCAATGAAGAGTCACTTAAACTTTTTAATGAGAGGAGTAACATAGTTCTACTTGTGTTTGTTGGTATGGCTTACCACTCTTATCCTACTGAAAGAAGGGGATTATTGCCATCATCTCAGTCAATGTACTATCCACTAGCAAGCCCTGATGAAATCTGAGAAACACAGAAAACATAACTAAATAGGAAACTGGAAGGTTATTTATCCATTCACTTCTTTTCATCCTACTTGTTTTGGCTTTTTAGATTTTTAACTGAATGAATTGTACTTGTAGTCAGATGTCAGAAGACATTATGAGAGCACAGGCGAGATAGTTGGTCATTATAAATCATACCAGATCACCTTTGTTGTGTTTCAATGCGTAGGGCAAAAGTCTCAACTAATATTTCATTCCAGGCCCCTGCAAATCCACAACAGAAACCACATGTTGCCTTCTACTCTACTTTTTAGAGAGGTCTCTGATAGACTCACCTCACTGAGAAAAAGATGAGGAACAGATAGCATAGAATTTTAGAATTAGTATTGCAAGGGGATTTGGAATTAATTCATTTGGAAGAGAATTTCACTAATTCCCTACCAAAATCTCAAATCTTATAAAAGAGGTCTTAACTTTTTTGTGTCATAGGCTCCTTTGGCAGTTGCATGAAGCCTATGAACCATTTCTTAGAATTCTTGAAAATATACAAACTAAAAATGTATAAATGTATATTACAAAGGAAATCTGAAATTAAAATTTAAATATAAAGTTTAAAGTAAGATCTAAGTTTTCCCTCAATTTGATTCCAATTCAGGGACTCCATAAAAATTATACCCATAAATTCCTTAGGTGTTCATAAACTCTGGGTGAAATTGTCTATCTTATATACTATTCCTTAAATGAGGATTTCTACTTTTATTTTGAAGATCTGCAGTAATAGGAAATCCACAATTCTTTGGATCCCTTTCTACACTGCTTCTATTGAAGAGGGTTTTTTTTTTTTTAATATAAGTTCAAAATTTGTTTCTTTCTACCATAAACCCTGTCCCATATTTTAAACCCAAGTCCAATCACTTTCCTATAAATCAGCTTTTCACATGTATAAAGAAAAAAAAAAATCATATATCCAACTACCCACCTCGAACTTGTCTCCTCAAGGATTAGCATATCAAAAAAGCTTGAATCAAGGTTTTTAATAGTTTACCTATTATATTCAAGTATGTTACCTGAATATATTCATACATATAAAATACATATAAGCATAAATGTGTGTATATTGCCATAAAGCATGACTATATGTAAATATATATACATATATATATATATATGTATATTAATTGTATTGCAATATAGGTGGTACCCTTTGTAATCCAGTGTTTTGTATTTATGGATTAACCACAATAATATTATCCTGATGAGATCTTCCAAATAATCATCAGACTGCCAAAATGGCTCCATGGTGTGTGTGGTGTGTGTGTGTGTGTGTGTGTAAGAGAGAGACAGAGATACAGAGAATATGAAGATTGGGATAAATATGTTGGAGTACATGGTAAGGAAGACAATGAGACAGGGTTTTATGTCACACTAGTTTAGAAAAAAGAATGGATGGATATTTGAGAGCCCCAAGGTAGAGACACAGTAAAAAATCATAAATCTTTTGCTGTATATAGGACATCTTTTATTGACAGAATCAGTGCTAAGATGTTTTTAAACTGTGCATGAAACTTAGGTGTAATTTTAAAGAACATTCCTAGTCTTTGAAATAAACATTTCTCTCTTTGAAACAGCATACATAATAACTACCCTTCTGTTTAATGTTCTTTCTCTTCTCTTCAAAGTGCCTTCAAGCAAATGCAAAAGTAATCCCAGAAAATTTCTTCTGATAATGAAAAAAATTCTTATATTAATACATAGTTTATAATTTTCAAAATGTCTTTTTATGTTTTGACTCATTTAAAATACCCATATTGAGAATAAAGGGTCTAAAAATACATTCTTAAACTGTGGCTCATAACTCTATGTGGTACCTCATAATAGAATCTGGGGGTCACAGAATTATGATTATTAATACATTTTTATTTAGATACCCATTTTGTATCCCTAAATACCCATGACTACCTAAAAATGTCTCAGGTGAAAAAGGGATTGCAAGTGGGAAAAGTTTAAGAAGCCCTTGTCTTTTAGATATATGTATTTTTTTTTAATAAGACAAGTGATACTGTTAAGAGAATTAGTAAAATAATGGCATAAGAAACTGAGCATTAATTTTAATTTGTGAGAAAATTAATGGTTAAAAACTATTAACAAATAAGTGATAGACAATGTGAGCAATAAGAAGGCAAATGATTATCTCCCATCTACACAGCACCTCAATTCTTTCTGAAATAGAAATTATATTCCAAAGATAAATCCATTTCAGGTGTTTCCATGGTCTAGGATTCAGATTCTAGAATCTAGGATTCTAGATTCAGATAGGGTGGAGGCAGAAATCTGGTGGAGGACTTGGTTAAGAGAGAGAAAGGAGGAATTATGGAGTAGAATTTGGTCACACTTTGCCTGCAAGTTATTGCTTCTTTAATGGAACTACATTTTATAGGAAAGGGTGTGTCAAAAAGGACAGGGAAAGAGGGAAAAAGAGAGGAACGAGTGATATGTTGGGGTCAAATCTAAAACTAGCAAAGAGAAAGAGATGAACTTTGTGGTGTCAGAAAGAGAAGAGCCTACAAGGGAATGGATGAGGAAGAGGAGGAAGACATTGAAAGAAAGGGAGAAATAAGGAAGCCCTTATGTTTAGAGGTGAAAAAAGATTACATTAATGAATGTTCCTATAGATAAACAGAGATAAAGACCTTTACACTGGATAAATTCTGAGAGATTTGATAGAAGTCTACTTATTCTGGGGAAGAGGAGGAAGAGGGTGGGGAATTGGAGCCCCCAGGGATAACTAGAACTTGGAAGAGACTACACCAAATAAAAGCACTTAAAGAGACTTAAATGAAATCCTAAATAATGAAGGGTCAAAGATTAAATCATAAAATAAATAAATCATAGGTGAAAGAAAATTATAATTATGAAAAAAATGCCAAAATTTCTAAGATGCTGCTAAAGCAATCTTCATGAGGAAAATCATATCCATATAATCATTTAGTAACAACATAAAACTTTAAAGAATTAAATATTCATTTAAAATAGAAAATAAATAAGTGAACCTAAAATGAGTATAAAGAAAATTAACATAATTAATCATATTAAAAACCAACTTATATTAAAAATTCAAATGATTAGCTAAATAGATACAAAAAGGCTTCTGATTTATGTTAACAATTCCAACAAATGTGGCATAGAAAGATTTATTTTAAAACATGTCACATACATATATATAACCAAAAACAAGAATCATACAAAAATAGGTATTTGCTAAAACCTCTTCCAGTAGATTCTGCACTGAAACAAAGATGCCAATTATCCCCACTGTTATTTGATATAGTTACATATATTAGCAATAGCAGTAAGATGAAAGAATTAAATGAATGATGATAGGCAAAGGGAAATTAACACTATCGTTTATTGTTAATATGATGGCTTACTGAAAAGCTCTAGGGAATTAACAAAGGTACTCATCAAGAAAATTAATAGCCTCAGAAAAGTTACCTACCACCAGCAGAAAAAATACATTAGACAAATCACATTATCACCCCAGATCTCATCTATTCCACTTAAAATTTGAGGAAAACAATATTTCCCCTTTTAGGGAGTGATTTGAAATGTCAGATAGGATTCTAGATGTGTCAATGTGTTATTTCTTGTGCCCTCCACTCCCTTAAAAAAGGCTTTTATACCCTATTTTAAGAAATAATAAATGAAATCCAACCTTGTATCTAGGGAATCAGAATTCAAAATAAAATGTCATTGCTCATCCATAATTCACCACTTAAAATAAATCCCAAAATGAAAAATTCCAAGGAATTGAATAGCCAAAATCCAGAGTTTCTGACTTAAGGGGAAAAAATACTACAGGAAGTAAAAAAAAAAAAATAACTACAAAGGAATTATAACCAGAATCAAACAAGACTTGATAGCTACCACTATAAAAGAGAAGAGATCTTAGGAATACAGTATTATGATTATGAAAGACAAAAATATCTTACAAAAAAGAAAATTCAGTAGAACTAAGTAAAATACCAGAAGGGAAAAATGGAATTTAAATGAATTAGAATTAGAAAGAAATTCTAGAAATTAGGAAGATATTATGTTATGAAGAATTGTAAGTACTAGAGTGTCTATCTGATCTAAGAGGTCCTAGGAGTTACTGAGTAGAGAGTAAGATGATTAAACTCGTGCTTTAGGAAAACTTTTAGCACATGATTGAAGAATGGATAGAAGAGCAGGTTATTTCAATGGCAAAGGAAAGAGGTGGTATTACATTGAACTAGATCAGCTTATGTGAGTTGAGAAAAGGGGACATAATTGAGAGATATTCTAGAGATAGAAATAACAACATATGGCCACCATACTGTCTAATGTAGGCTAGTCCTTAGAAATAACACAATCCATTGTTGGAACTGTGAATAAAATCTCCACATTTGTGCATTCTTAGCACAGCTCTTGAGGAACTGTAGTTATCTGCACAAAACAATGAATCACTAAAGCAGTACTTTAAGTAAACTATTATAATAACTCTTCTTTTTTTTAACCATAAAAATAATAGATGAATATTTTTAAAAACACAATTTGGATCACCATCAGTAAAAGCATAATGATTATGGTTACCATTCTCATGTTCAACAACCTGTATTAACTTTCAGTCATCCATTGGATTAAGTTTACCTTGCTTAATTTAATATTTAAGGGGGTGCAACAATCTGAATAGAATGAAATCAAACAATCAATTGGTTAATCAGTGTCAATGACTCAATTTCATTTTATATATTCAACTTATATATACAAATTTATCCCAACTTCCTCCTTTTCTTACATTGTGATAACATTTACTATGCCATTTATTTGATATTGAATCTCTTAAATTTAACACTTCATTTTACATTATCTTGTCATGCTTTCTAATAATCTCTTGTCATTCCTTCACGTATATATGTTTTGTTTTGCGAATAAAATCTGTAAATAAATTAAGGTGATAATCATGCTACCCAGAATCATGAAAATTCAAAATTTGAAAAGAGAAATTTTAGTTACAGTCTCAAACTATATAAAGAAAGGTTTATATGCTAATTTAAAATCTTTCTCTTTTTATTCATATCCTACATTTGTTTTTCTACTTGTGATTTCTATATATGTGTGCATGTGTAAAATCAAAATTCAAATATTAGTTTGAAAATAATTTATTTGCACTATTTTTCCCTCGATATACAATTTCATTGATTCCAAAAATAAACACAATAATACAAATTTGGTCTGACTAGACCAGATGATAGTCCCATTGTAAATTCCATAGAATTCTACTAATGTGCCTTAAGATAATTCTATTACTTTATTCTCAACATATATGCTCTTGATCAGGACTTCTAAACCTTTTTTTCAATCACAACTCCTTTTTGCCTGAGAAATTTTTGTAGGACCCTGGATATATAGATATATAAAACAGGCATACAAATCAAACTATTACTGATAATAAATCAGAAAGAAATTTATTTGAAAACAATTTTTCTATGCATATAATTTTATGATTTATTAAATATGAAAGCAAATCTGCATACTAATGAAATACAGATGCTTGTTTATTTTTACATAAAAGTATTAAAGTAGGAAGAATATTTGACATTTTACTTCTGTCAAATTTTTCATGACTCCCACATTCAGTTACGTGACTCCCATATGGAGTTGTGATCCACCATTTAAGAAGTTTTGTCTCTTAAATAATTAAAAATAATAATAATTAAACTTGTGCTGCATTTGAGGCAACTATGTGGAACAGGGGAAAGAGCACTGGGAATAGAGTCATAAAACCTCAGTTCAAAAGGCTTTAGACTTGTACCAAACATATAACCCTGCATAAGACATTTAACATCTATCTACTTTAGAATCCTCAAAAGTAAAAAAGAAATACTAATAGCACCAATATCATAGACATGCATGAAGATCCAATGAGATAACATCAATGTGCTTAACACAGTATCTGTCACACAGATGCTTAATAAATGCTTCTTTCTTCATTCCACTCTTTTTTCTACCGACTCTCTGACTACATCTTTCTATTCTGGATTTATAGAATTGATTTTTTAAGTGGAGGATTTAGTGATTACATTTCCTCTTATTAGATTCAATTTTGTTGAAATCCCTCTGAATCATTAGAGTGTCATATGCTTTGCTATCTACCTTTTTCAGCTTTTGTACATACATTTGTTGAATATGCATCTGTCATTCAATTTATTCAATTTATTATTCAAAAAGAAACCACAAGGTCACAGTCAAGTTTGAAGTCCTGAAAAATATAACTAACAATTTTATACTCTTTTTCTCTCTCCTTCTCCCATTCCAGTACTAGACAAATACTATATGGTCAAAAAAGATGTATCTCATTGAATCATTAAAACAACATTATCTGGTTGAGTAGTCATCCCTAAGAGACCCCCTTCTCACCTGTCAGGTCTTTGTGATTATTATATGAATACTATTATATTAAAGAATTATCCCAGTTTTACCTTACAAGAATGCCATGAGATCAAGAGAGATCCAATTTTAGCATTGAAAAAAATAGTGATATACATAATTATTTAACATGATAATGAATGATCTAGTGCTAAAATTATTTATATTTAAATGTACTTATATTTAATTTATATATATATGTATATATATTTAAATATAAATACAATATAAAATTATAAAATCTATTTGTTATAGAATGCTAAAGAGACCTTGGAGCCACACCCTCAATTTTTATAATCAATTGGTTAATAAATATTAATTCAGTGCCAGGGCACTAAAATTAACACCAGAGACATGAAATAATTTATTCAAAGTCATTTAACTGTATCATCAAAGACAAGTCATTGATCCTCTGTAAACTTTGGATTCCTTATATATGAGGAATAATGAGATTAATGTCTTAATAATATAGTAGTTGTTTTGCAAACTTTCAAGTGCCATCACTGTCAATTATTGTTATATTGTTGTTCTATTATTACTGGTTTTATAAGTTACTAAAACCTAGGCAAGATTGATTTTTCAATTCAGTGACCTTTGGAGTTACCACATTGTCTCACATATCTTTTGATTGTACTTATACCAAATTAAATTTAAATCTTACAAATAGCTATATTTATTTCCCTTTTAATAATAAAGGGCTGTTGAAGGAAGGTTTATAGTGAATGTCTCATGAGGTAAGATAGTTGCACCTTTGCTGAGCTGGTTAATTTACCTGGGCAGATCCTGAGTCTAGTAATAAGCCCAGAAATAAGGACAATTCCACTCTGAACCAGTTCATGTCATTGGGTTCCATGGCCACAGATGGCATTCCAAACACCAACCAGCTGTTTCACTAATTGGTGTTGCTGGAGATTGAATACAAGATCATGGGTGGCTACATGCAATCCATTGTCATTATTTGAAAAACAAGTCAGAACACATGTCCCACTGAGAGTGAGTCAGTGCTGCCGTCTCCATTCTAGTGATGTGCCACAATACAATTCAGTCATTAGCCTCCACAGAATATTGCTGATAGCCAATTTCAGATAATATTCTCATCTCATGACAGTAAACGTGGGAGTTTATGTGTGCTTGACAATCCGGCTCTATCAGTCTCTGTACGTGACAATATAGCCAGTTCCCTTCATCTAATTTCACTTTATTAGAAAAAAAATTATTAAAGTGATTTTCTCTATTATTAGGCAAGGCCACAATAGTTCAAACTTCCCATGTAAGTGAAGTGTAAACAAGACCATAAAATAATAGGCAGTTCTCAATTCGTGTTCTTCTAGATTTTGCTTTGTTCTCTCTCACTGTGCAGTGGGAGAATGTGTAGCCACAAAACAGTGTTGTCCATTAGAGATAGAGACAAATTGAAAGCAGCTGAAAGAAATAGGGTCCCTGATCTTCCGTCCCTAAGATAAACACTATGGCATCTCTCCGTTTCTTATCAGAGCAGGAATGCAAAGGTCAGCTCATTCACTCCCTCTGAAGTAGGAGACCAAGGCCACCTATCATGTTTATGTTCAGTCAAATGGCATATGTCTGGAGAACATCTTGTTTTCCTCATATTCATATTTTGCCTTGGCATTTATAACAGTTTGGGGGAAAAACAGTGTGATTTTTCTGCAACAGACAGTCTAATTAAATTTGAGGGGAGGGACAGATGTACAATACTGCTGAGCTGCTTATAATACAAAACATGGCAGCTTCAGTTTGGAAAATCTGGTGAGTCTGTGCCAGCAAATTCTGCACAACAAACTAGCTGAAGTATGTAATTATGTTAAGTTCCCTAAGCTTAATTCCAATTTTACATACATCACTGATGCATTTGAAAAGCGATTAGAAGGCTGTTACATGGGCTATGATAAAAAAGCACTCTTGTAATCGTGAGTCATGATAGCTGATGTTTTTCTGAGTTATATTTTTTCCAATAATAAAAATGTTATTTTAAAAATATTTTTATGTTGGACCAGGGGTTACTTTGTAAAAGATGTTCTCTTAGCTGAGTCACAGTAATATCATTTCTTAAATCATAAGAATGTAATCCTATAAAATGAAGGCTACCAAATGTTATGAAAAGACAATTATTATTAAAATGGAGTGTCCATTAAAAATGGAAAGCCTGAACCCAATCCACTATATCCAGAAGAGCCTGTGAGATTAAATAAAGAACAATTCTTGCTTAATTCAAAGCACATTTACCAAATAGAAAAGAAGTTCCTTGAGGTCCTGAATTTTGTCTTTGTATCCCTAGCATAGAGTGTATAGTACACAAAGAAACTCAATAAATTCTCATTAAAAGAAAGTCACTTTGATTACATAAGCACCTATTATTTATAAAACATCATATTAGATGTTGAAGATATGAAAAATGGAAACATTTATCTGACTCTGAGGAATGGGATAAACTAGATTAAATGCCCACTAAAATTTTATGATTTCTTGACATGTCATCAGTATTTTCTAATTCTCATTACTTCAAAGTTGTTTTAGAGAACACACCTCTCCTGCTATTATTCTTTTATATGGAATAATGGACAAAATATCTACATGGAAAATTATTTTAATTCGACAATCTTAGTTTTAGGACAACTCCAGAAATAAAATAGTCTTATGAAAATCATATTTCCATCATCCTGTCCCCACATGGTTTTGTTTCCATTTCTACCTTATCTACTGTCTTTGTATTTTGAAAGCATTAGGCCCAGACAATTGTGGACAACAAATGAACAGTTGCTCATTCAGTGATGATGGGGAATTGACCCTAGCTTGGTTGTTGAATCCTCAAAACTGTTTGGGAGATTTATAATATGTTTTTTTTTTTCTTTTTATGGAAGGTAGATATTTCTGGTATATGGATCTTGCAATATCTTGCTAGGTATTTGGTAGGCATTAGCTGGCTAATCTAATGTGATATATTGAAAAAATTTCAGCATATTATCGTGTGAGTCATAGATGTTGCTGTGAGGCAAGGTTTGACTGAGAAGCTGAAAATAGGAAACCCTATTGTAGTACTTCGCTGCAAATGTCCATTGCTCCTCTCTCAGAAATTATCTACTCTCCTCATATAACTTGAAATCAAAAGCTCCACTATTCTGGATGCTCATGATGTTGCCAGTAGCTTTCCTCAGATTCTCAGGGCTGATTTTGGAAATCTCAAAGAAGTTTTACTTCAATTTTGGAACTTAAACTCTTATCATAGAATTATTTGCATCATTTAGGAGTTTATCACATTATCACAATCCCTCTTAATCATTTAAGTCTAAGGTCTTTAAAGAAAAAAAATTAATTTGTAATTTCTAGAGCTAATAACATGGTCCTTAATTACTCCCACAATCAATCTGTCTGACATTAGCCATTTTTTGAAGTTTCTTTGTTAGCATATTATGTATTGATTTAACATTGCCATCACCGATAAAAGACCTTTTGATTCCATGCTTGAAAAATAGCTGTTTCTTTGAATCCATCCACAAGTAAACTACTTTCAGATACAGTCAACAAAATCCTAGTTTTTATGTCTGAAGACAGTTTGGACTATTATTTTAAAAATAAAAATCCTTATTCCAAAATTTTGGTCAATTTTAGCCTGTTTATTATATCCTATGAAAAAATCTATCGATATTCTTTTTTTTATTTCTGATGAGAAAATGTTCATCTTTCAATAATGTCCTTACAGTGATGAGACCTCTATTTTATTAATATTATGTAAACTGTGTGAGATTTCATCAAGATGTCTTCTAATCAATTATACTCCCATCTTATAGCTCCAAAAGTACACATTAAAACTGATACTTAAGAAACATTATTTTGAATGTGTTCTTCCCATCAAACTTTGACTTCAACTTGTCACTAAGTCTCTGAATATAATGCCATATCTCTTGCTTTTAAGCTTTATAAACAATGTTTCTTACTGAGAATAAAAACCAAGGTATTTGTCAATAATGCTTTCATTTTTGAGTCAATGCAAACTCTGCAGTCATGTGTTAATCATTCAGTATTCATTTTCTTTGCTGTACATTAATTTTTATTTTATCGATTCAAATGAGACTTTATATTAATGGGGAAACAATCCATGTGAAAGAGAAGGTATTTAATGTCATTTTCAGTAAAGCTATGCTGATTGATGTCATCTATTAAAATCAAATGTTTAATAAGAAGTTTTGTTATGACTGTCTTAAACTCAAAAGTCTTATTCAGTTCTATTTAGGGGAAATAATATTAAGTTTATGGCTCAGCAGAATCATAAAAGGCTTAAGCTGTCTCCTTGAAAAATGCCAAATTTTATATTAGTTGTTCTTGTTATTATTGTGTTGGCAGTATGGTTTCAATAGAAAACACGTTTTCATGTGGGCACTTTCTCCTCGCTATACTTGGATCTATTTTATTTTATTGTGAAACTGGATCATAGAATACATAAATATCAATGTAATGATGATTTGGAGCAGTTTCACAAAGTACTAAATCAATAACAAGTTATTCTTTATACAACTGAGGAATTTTGATACATCTACTTTTATTCCTCTATGAATATATTACTTTATTCTATAAGTTTATAGGTTATGTTTTAATAATACAGTGAAAATTATGTATAACATATAAATATTTAATTGGCCTCTATGGATGGGGTCACTTGTATTGTCCTTTCATTTTTTTTTCAAGTAAGAAGAAATTTTTCTTTTTAATTTATTCTTCTTACCAAACTACCCATTTCCATTTAGCAAATTTTACAACACCAAACTCCTCAATATCTATGTATGTAGTCTAACAAAATAAATTCTTACGTCAGGTATGTCTGGAAATGTATTTCTTTTTCTGTATACTGTGTTTATCACCTGTCTCTCAAGAAGTGAATGACAAGAAGCACAACTGATACAGTATCATATCTGTAGTCAGGAAGTCCTGACTACAAATCTGAACTCAGACACTGTGTGATCCTGGGCAAGTTACTTACTCTTCTTCTAGCTCATTTTCTTCATATATAAAATGATATAGCATCTACCTCCCATGATTGTATAAATTTAAAGTGCCTTTACAGTGCTTTCACAGTGTATACATTATATAAATGAATTTATATCTGAATCATTTTGGATTTATTTGCCATTGTGCTGATAAGTTTTTTCTTCTATATATTTTTATGATTATATAAATGAATCTAGTTTTGTTCACCTACTTGCACATCATTTTATAAAAACCTTGCCATTTCCCTTTGAAACTATTTCACCATATCTTATAAAATTATAATATTTCAAAATAATCATATGCCATGATTAGTTTAGCCATTCTTCCAGAGGAGAAGAGAGCCACTTAGTTTCCTATATAGATCTACCAAAAGAGCTTCTGTAATTTTTTTTGGGGGGAGACATAGAAATCATTGTCTTTTTTACTTGGGAATATAGGCCTAATAGTAAAGACAGAAAGCTGTGATCAAGGATATGTGCAATTTGTTAACTTTCTGGGCATAGTTTCAAATTACTTTCCAGAACGGCTAGAATGATATTGCGCCAAAGTTTCCCGTTTTCCCACAGCTTCTCCAATGTTTGTTAATTTCTTCAATTGTCATATTTGCCATTGTGATGTATAAAGTAGAAAATCAAAGTTGCTTTAATTTGCATTTCTCTAATAATAATGATTTTAAAAACTTACTTTTTTAAGTTTGCTGAGATCTTGTATTTCTTCCTTTGAAAACTACCTATTCTTGAATACTTCTTTATGTCCTTTTGGTAGTACTGTGTACATATTATACACATATGAACACATACACACGTATGCATTTATTCTTTTTAGGCAAATGTATGTATCTATATGTACATAAATACATGTAGATAATTCATTAAATTCATATTTATGAGGTACAGGCTTTCTCTTTATCCATCCAATGTGCCTTTTTCATTTTATTGAGAAATTTAGACAACTAGAAGTTCTCCACAATCTCTCTTTGAGTGTTCTCTCTTTAGTTCTCAGAACACTCTAATAAAATTTCAGTTGCTGTTGAATATCTTATTTTGTTCCTCGTGTTGTTTTGCTTCCTGGAATTGTCTTAATCTCATGATTTTTTCTTTTAATTGCTGACTAATAAAACCACTAATAATAAATCTTGATTCTTTTCCATAAGTCTTCTATTATTGTTTCTCCTAAGTAAACAATGATATAATGATCATTTTCATTTTTATATATATAGATATCATAGCTAGATATATAAGTAGATTTTTTAATCATCCAATGACTTTGCAGATCTTAAATAGCCCATTTCTTGTTTTTGACATGGGATTGCTTGAGGTCTGTAGGGCTCAAAACTTAAGGGCTCCAGCTTTTTTCCTATGGTTAGAGGGTTAAAGGGTACAGGTGTTGAAATGCTTTAATACTATATGCCTTCTGTAAATTCAGTGGGAGTAAATTCATTGTTGTGATTAAAACAGAATCAATTCTTTTATCTGCCCTGATTGTAATTCTTACCATGTATAGAAACATTATCATTATGATCACCATTAGTAATGATAATATTAATAAGCATATCTGAAATTTTAAGAAAAACTAGGCCAAACTATGGGTAAAATACTATCAAAATTAAAAGCTCCGAATAAGGTATGAAGTTTTTCATTTGAATATATATTTACTTGTGATATAAATTATTTTATAAATGTGGTATACTTGTGGTATAAATCATTTTATAAATTATTTTAAATCATTCTGGAGAAAATAAGGGCTTAAAAACAAGACTCTACTGGGTCTTTGAGGATGACAGAAATTAGCACAAATTATTAAACTTGTTATTAACTCTTTAAAAAAATTTGCATTTTCATTGTTCCTTACCTCTGAATCCTGGGGGAAAAAAGCTTCTTTAAAATCACTACATATCTATCTATTTGATTTCAGTTTGTTACTGCTATTTAAAAAAATCAATCTCTGAAAATAAGTCATGAACAATGGCTTAAAATACAGGAATCTTCATATTGCTGCAGATCTAGAGCCAAAACATAATTATAATTGCAAATGAACTGTGGCATCTACATGAAATGCAAACTCTTGGCAGTTATCTGCTTTATGATATTATAAACCTGCATCACGATTAATTGATTTTATGAAATGAATGCTATACTACTAGTAAATAAAAATAATTTATAGAGAATAATGAAATATTTTATGTACATACCCTATATACACCCAAACAACACAGACTGAAATCCAAAATTGGATCCTGACACAAATAAAAAGGATACTTAGACTGCCATCTAGTATACATTTATCTGTATAGCATAAGCATTAGAATCTATTGAAAGAGACTCAGAAATTGGAACAGAGGATATACTGAAAATGTTGCTTGGAATCACATAAACTATTTTTCCCCACCATTTGACCAGAAAAAAACTATCTGTAAATTAATTAGAGACACATTTATTTCTGTAATGTTATAATATTTCAATCCTGCAACTATATAATTAATTTTCCTTAATTTTAATTTTTCCTCAAAAAGTCTTTGGAAAAAAATATTTTTAACAACCTGTTATTTTCCCAAAAAAAAAAAAAAAAAAAAAAGTTGGGAAGATTTGTTAGATCTGATATACTTTGATGACTCAATATCTTTTATACAAGAATTAATTAACATATTTGCATAAAGGTAGGAGTAAGGTGTAAGGTGATGATTCGGTACAGAAAAAAAAAAACAAAAAAACAAACAAACAAACAAACAAACAAAAAAAAAAACAACACTGGAATAGAAATGAAAAGAGAATGGGCTCCATTAGTACTTCTACCACTTACTGGATTCTCCTACTTAGTAATCATGTGACTAGTCTTTTTGCATCTTACTTCCTTATTAAAAAAAATATAAGGACAATAATATTACACTAACTGTAATAAGAGGGCTTTCCAATACTAAAGTGAGCTATAAATGCAAGTTGTTTTTCTTACTGTTAATCAAGAAATATTGAGCATTGTATTAGTAGAAGTACAAAGAAAAATTAGTAATAACAGTAAAACAGTATCATTGCTATTATTGCTACTGTTACTAATATGAATATAAATTTGAAGTGCGTACATTAATATACTATCACTGACAAATAAAGATTTGAGAGCATTTGCAACAGGTTAAACTGTCTATCATAATGTACTCATGTTAATGTTCCCCACTAAAAATTATTATATAATGTTTACCACTATTTAGCACATCATGTAAAGTGATAAGCAAAAAAGACTTGTTGGATTCGCAGGGATCGGAAAATGGACAAATGTCATAATGTCATTCTGGAACCTAGAATTCTGTGTAAGCCCACAGCCCAGCAGAAGCTTAATTCATCCAAAAGGATATCCTGCACTAATATCAGTGAAAGTCAGTTCAAATGATACTAATAAAATATCCTTACCACTTTCCAGGAACATGTGGAAAGGATCTCAAGATAGTGCTCTAGAGTCAAACATGGGCTACTGCATTTTCAGCTAATGGAACACAGAAACTGTTTACTGGTCTAGCTGTTTTTGCTGAGTATTGCACATTAACACAAAATACTGAAAGAGACACTGAGGGACAGAGCACTGGGGGTCTGAAATCATCACCACCATGACTGCCAGAAGCATCTAGTGCCTTGTTAGGACTAGTAGCTTCTTCCTTTTATGTCAGAAAGATCATTTCAATCATTCCAGCAGTGTGGAAAATGGATTGAAAGGAAAATAGGAGACAAAGAGGACCTTCAGAAGACTTTTGAGATGATCCAGACCAATATTATCAAGGATTTTCTTGTGACACAGTGGAAAGAGAAAGAATGAAATGGATGTAGTAATTAGTAGAGAGATGGCTCTGATTGGATTAGAAAATTTACCCTATGTGAATTCTAATAGAGGAGGAAAAGTCAAAGATAAACACGGCAGTTTTAAACATGGAAGATTTGATGAATGGTGGTGAAACACATAAAGGAGAATGAAAAGGTTAACTCTAAACAAAATATAATTCAGTAGCTGTAATTTTCATTTAGGAAATTCTGTAATACTCCTACATGTTAGGGCTTGACACAAACAGTAGCATGTAATCAACTAAGGAATATCTAGGGGAACTTTGAATGGGACCTTAGAAAAATTCCTTTCTTCTGGTTCTGTACTGAACCTCCTCCCCAACAGTTGTAAACATCTATGGGCAAGCATATGTCTCCATATTTTCTGCCTCATTTGATAATGACAATCAGAGAACTGCCAAGAAAAGCTATCACCGTTGTGGTGTGTGTAAGCAGCACAAAGGCCATAGCTAACACAGGCCACGGCAGCCTGTGAAATGTGCTTCAGTAAACAGATGGTTTCCATTTATCAGCTTGAAGTGTTTGTACAGCTTCTGATGTTTTCAAAACTCAGACATCCCTTTCCCTATTAGATGATGTTTGATTACTCTGCTCTGATTGGCCAAACATTGATGCTAATCCATAAGTAATTACTTTGTAGTTATTGATCATTATAGAGCCAGTAGAAAGATCTGAGGAACTCAGAGGTCCTTCCTATTGGTTGTTATCCCTTGGAGGTAGCTTGAGCTCCACCTTATGATTCTAGTTCTATTTTTTTTTTTTTATTTAAATGACCTGTCTTTACTTATTAATTCAACAACAAGCAAAGGGATCTGTATAAAACCAAGTATATTTTAAAATTGCTTGTTTTTTGTTTTTGTTTTTGTTTTTTGTTTTTTTTGGTTCATAAATCACTATGGCCAAAAGATTGACAATCGAATATACAGATTGCTGATGACAAGTTTCTTCATGCTTTGCTGAAGATCATGCCAGCCTTCAGAGAGCAAAACTATTCAATTTCTGGGATCACAATTGAAGTTTACTTCATCATGGCAAAATCTACCAGAGTTTGCAGTCTGCTGGCATATCATCTAACAATCCAGTCAGTTCCATACCATTATTAAGTATCAAAGAAAGGTTTCTATATGTTCCTATTCCAAAGACAACATTAATTTTTATTTAAAATATAAGTACATATTGCTTTACAGAACTATATTCCCATGTTTCATTTTGTTGGGAGTGGAGAGGGAAGGAAACAACTAGAATTTTCATTTGGAAAGATAATATATAATAAATAATAAAGTCCTAACCTAACTTCACATTTCAAAACTAAACTAGAAAAAAGTTTAAAGAAGTTGCTAATTGACGAAACAACTAGAAATCCACGCTTCTTGGTCACTAACCATGTTAATAAAGTATATGTTAAGGTAAAGCAATAGTATATGTAAGTCACTTCAGTGACAATGAGCAAGGAAGTATGGTACAAGGAGAGCTGGCCCTAGTATTTCTGCTTCTAATACTTCCTGGATATGGAGATCTTGTGAAGTTACTCAATCTTTCAATCTCTCAAAATATGTTGCTGAGAAGTTACCAATCAGCCTTGGAAAAGAGTTTCTTCATTAGGACTTCTCTACATCAATGAATTGACAATGGAATCAATTATTGCTTTCAAAAATATATTTGGTCACAGAGTCTTTAAAACTACTTTATGTGCATATATATGTATACTTTACATGTATATAATATGTGTTCCTTCATGTATGTAGGTACATATATGTGAATTGCATACATACAAGTAATATAGGAAGTGTATAAAGTGATGAGACACTAATTACAGAAAAATGATCATTCAAATTATCCATTCCATGATACCAATATTAGGTTGTAAGCCACATAAAATATAAGAGATATTCAAAGAAAATAGAAAAATATTCTAGCTCTGCTACTTAAGGTCTATATTCCACTTGGCAAGTTATATAATTTCCACAGATCTCAGTTTCATCCTCTGAAAAAGAGAGATTTGGGCTAAGTAATCTCCATGGTCCCTTTCAGCTCTAAATCTCCTGATCCTTTGATCTTATAATAACAATACATCAGGTGGCACACCATCTTATGCTCAATGGCAAAGTTCCAAGTAAGTAAATGAAATAAAATATTAATCATAAAGTAAATCGATTGGGAAGAGAATCTCCATAACCAAAAATGCTCAAAAGCAGGGTAAGTCACATAGAGTATGGTAGAACATTTGAAATAGAACTTTTTAAAGCTATATAAACAATAACATTAGTACTTACATAGCATTTTATAGATATCTCATTTGAGTCAAATAAAACAAACTCACTCATTGCTATGGTAACACATTTATGTAAGATAGATATATAAAAATTGATAAATATTAGGTAAATATAGATGCATCTGTGTATATCATATGAGCTTACTTTTTACAGTCTTTGAACTCCTTTGTTTTAACAAAATTGTTATATACTTTGTTATCCTGATTTTGCTCCTTTTATTCTGTCATTTTACAAAAGGCTTTGAAATTTTTTGATTCTATAATATTGATGTTATAGTGTAAATGGTTTTCCTAGTTTCCCATATTTTACTATGAATCAATTCATTTAATTGAAACTTTGATACTGAATATAAACCAATCTAATAAAAATGGCAATTCTGCCTAAATTAACTTATTCAATGGCATGGCAATCAAACTGCTCAAGAATTACCATATGGAACTAGAAAACTAATAATGAAATTCATATAGAGACAAAATAGTCAAGACTCTCAAGGGAAATAACAAAAAGGAGTAAAAACAAGGGGGGGCAAGCAATACAAAGCCTCAAACTACAATACAAAGCAATTATTATCAAAATAATTTGGCACTGGTTAAAAATAGAGGGATTAATCAGTGGAATAGATCAGGTACAGAAACACACAAAAGTAAATGTATTTAGAAGCCTAGTATTCAATAAACACAAAGAACCTTGCTACTGGGATAAGGATTCACTATTTGACAAAAACTGCTAGGAAAATTGGATAGTAGAATGGGATAAATTAGATTTAGCTCAACACCTCATACCTTATATGAAGATAAGCCCCAAATGGATATGTGACCTAGATATAAAACTTCAAATTATAAACAAATTAGAGAAACATGGGAAATCATTCCTTATCAACCTGTAGGAGGAAAAAAATAGTGAGGTAGTCCCTTGAGAAATGGAATAAGTGCTATCTTCTGGAAGAAAGACAAACTAAGAAGAGTGGGGACAGAACTGATTGGCAGATAGAGGGCAAATACCATCTGCTGGAAGAGAGCCGAATTGCAGAGAACTGTGAATAGGATTATAACAATATCTTTACATTAGCTAGGAGAAAATTCCCATAAAGGCTTAGGTGATTTGCCCATTGTCACAAAATTGTAAAGAAACAGAGATGCTGTGTTCCTTCTTTACAACCAATATTTTTTTTTCCAATTGTAGCAAATTAACAAGTACCCTATGTTGTAGAATGGAACTTTGGGGAATGGTTAAATTTGAAGTGAGCAAGTATTACCTAGGGGACTGCTATTACCTAATAAAAGACAGAGAACTTCAGAACACTGAATAGGAGCACTGACAGGGAGCAGAGACCAGAAGAGAAAAGCAGGATCGAAAGATATTATATGCAGAAAGTGCCTGGTACATAGTAGGTGTTCAATAAATGTTTATTAATGATGTCCTTAGAAGGGACTTTAGAGGTCATCTATTACAATTACCACCTGAGAGAGAAGAGACAGAGGGAAGGGCCTGGATTTAGAGTGGGCCTTATAAAATAGTTAGGACTGGAGTTTTTGTTTGTGTTGACTGGATCTGTGATTTCATCTGTCTAGTGAACTTCTATCAATATAATTATTGCCTGCTCTGCACCTACACACTTGGAGATTTATCTGTAGCACTGGGAGATTTAAGTTACACACCCAAGATAAGAAGGCTAAGGCTTCCAAACCCCAGATTTGACAATGGAACACAAGTATTTTTGATGTTAAGGCTGGCGCTATCTCTACTGGGTGATAATCATTTCTTTGTTACCTCCCTCCAATTTTTAGTAAAATATTTTGTGTACAGTGAGTATTCAATAAATGAAAGCATTTAATTGCATACAAGGAGATCCTGTTAAAGGAACTACTATTTATAGGAACCACTTTTTGGTATAGAAAAAATAATAATCAACGTGAAAGTAATAATATCTAATCCATACCAAGAACTATTCTAAGCCTTGAAAATTTAAAGATAAAAATGAAGAATTTCTTCACTCAATGTATTAATATACTGGAAATTACAACATGTACCTATATAAACATGAAGGAAATACATCAAAATGAATACAGAGGAATTGGGGTGGGTGGAGATTAAAAACTGGGGTGACCAAGATTTTATGTAGAAGGTAATACTTCTCTTGTACTTGAGGTACTGGTTAAAAAGGTTTGTTTTAGGTAAGGAAGACAGTACCAAATGAGAGATGGACAATTATGCATTAGGAAGAAGAAGAAGGCCATTTTGGCCGGACCACAAAGTGCAAGAAGAGAATGTTTAGCAATGTTGGAAATGAGGAATTATATATATATACACACACATATATATACGTATATATATATATATATATATATATATATATATATATATGTGCATGTATATATATATATGTATATATATATTTAATGCTAACGGTAATAAGGGACCAGTAGATTTTATGAATAGAAGAATAACATAGTTGGAACTATGCATCAGGAAAATTGCTTCAGCAGACTTGTGGAGAATGATTTGGTTTGTTGAATTCTGATATGGCATATCATCCATTTATTTTGAATTTATATTAGCATTTTGAAACCCCAACATTTAGCCATTCCTTTGTTCCAGAGAAGGTCTAAATAAAATTAAACGTTTTATCTCACTTGACTCTGGTTAGAAGTTGGAATAGGTCATTCTTTCAGAAAGGCTGTGCATAGGATAATATTTCTTCTATTAATTAAAGTGTATTAAGGAAAGTGTATTGATTTTAGGGCAGACAAATTTTAAATAGTTAATGTTGGAAATGTTAAGTAGTAGGGACTATAAAATATCAGAAACTCACATATTCTGTTTACTTTAGTTATGTAGTCCAATAATGAAATAAATTTTGAATGAAATATGCTGTTGTATTAAAACATATTAAAAGAGATATTAATGATGATGGTGATGGTGAGCATTTATTTTGTACCATAATGCTAATGCTAAATATTTTAAAAGGCTTGCATAACAATAATTACAACAAATACCTTTTGCTGAAAATGAAGTGTTAGAGAAATTCTAAGACAAGCATTAGACCTTCCAAATTACACCAAGAGACACTATGAAACTAAATGATTTCAACGTAAATGGTTGGAGAGATAATAAGAAATAAATAGGAAACACAATTCGGGGTAAAGAATGAAAGAGAAAAAAAAAATCACACCAACATCTTAGACTCTAACCCATGAACAGTTTTAGCAAAATAATTGTTCATATATTACTAGATAAAACTAAATAGAAACTATTGTAACATAAAAGAAAAAGATTTGTTGATGTTAATGTTGTCCCTGAAAAATCTGTCTTTTCTGTAAAATTATCCCTTTGTCAGGGTTGAGATGAACATCATTAAGAAAACAAGAAAAAGCACTACTGAGAAAGATAAGGCATACAATTAAAAAAGCTCAACTTAGAACTATTTAAACAAATAATATGTATCAAGAAATGGGAAATGAGTATTGGTATCCAACAGATATCAATTCCAATTATTATTCAGATGATTGGCCTCTATAAATCCATCATTACATGAATATCAAAATTGCCACAAAACTACCTTGGTCAGCCAACATTTGACTCATTCAATAAATGGAAAGGGATAGTGGCCTAAGGTAATGCCAATTTAGAACAGAAATTGGGTAAATTTGTTCATAAAATCTGACAAAAACTGTAATTATGCATGACATGCTCTCATAAAGCAGAAAGAATCGCCAAAAGTTAAAAGTAGATTTTTGTAAGTTTTCCAAGAGACATAACTAAGCATAATCATCCCAAAGGGCAATAAATGGGGAAAGTGCACAAATCTGTAAATATTCTGTATAACTAACTGTTTTCCCTGTCAAGGACACTAGTACCATAACAATAACTTCAGATGTGCCTGGGAAGGAGGGAAGTAAAATATCACTAAAGAGAACACAGATAGGAAAAGTGGCCAGTCTATATTAAATAAATAAAAAGAAAACTCATGCTGGAGAAGTAACAACTGTACATGTATTGAAAGGTTGATATGCAAGATATCAGAATATGGGGGAAAATTCAAACCTCATAAATAGTTCCCATTCTCCCTCCTTCCCAAAGAAAAAAAATGTCAATGTATATTTACTTTCATGCCTACTCTCCAAGTTATACAAAATGTTCATATATAAAACCAGAACATCCTCAAAGAGGGAAGTGACATCTTTTGCAAATAATATTTCTTAATCATCTACATCTTTCAATCCAATGACACTGCCTTCTTTGCTGCTTCTCTAATGAGACCTTCTAACTCTCAGCTGTAGGAATTTTCACTGGCTCTTCCCGAGACTGGAATTCCCTCGCTCTTCATCTCTTACTGGCTTCCCTGGATTCCTTCAAGTCCCAGATGAAATTTCACTTTCAATAAGTGAAAAAACATTCAAATACTCTATACTATTAGAATTGTACAGGATTTATCAGCAGTCACAAAAGAAGACCACAGGTCCTGGAATCATATTTACTGACAATCAAAAGAACGAGACCTGTGGCCAAAGATGTCACATCCAGCAAAATTATCTATAATTTCAAATGAGAAAAAATGAACATTCTATGGAGGTTAAAATGTTCAGGATGTTCTATCAAGAAAACCTGAACTTGATAGAAAATTTAACATACAAGAGCCAATATCAAAGATCATTTTCAAAATACTCAACATGGAAAAATTGTTTGTAAAAATGGGAACTGTATAGCATATGTTTAAGATTGACATCAGCAGTTGGGTAGCTCAAAAGAAAGACTGGGGCAGAATTAAGGTAAAAATAATAATTATGTTATACAAATGAGGTTCCAAGGAAGAATAGATACAAAATCATTAGAGGCAGAAAAGGGCTCATAGTTCTGAAAATCTACTCACTCATGGGGAATGAGTTCAATAGGCAACAGTACATATATACTGAGCACTATACCCTCTCCAAAATCTATAAAGAAATAAGAGGGAAGGGATGGGCATAAGGAAGCAAAGGGAGAGGGAAGAAGGCAAAAACATGCAATTACTTAACCTCTCCCCATCCATGGGATCCTTCCTTGTTTTTCTTCCAGCACCCTGGACTTCCACATCCCTCCCCCCTTATTTCTTCACAGATTTTGGAGGGTACTATTTTCTGCAAGATTTATATGTCCTGTTCCCTATTTAACTCAATAGAATTTGAGATATTGACAAATATAACAATAACAAGGATTAAAAAGCTATCCCATATTAAAAGACTAGTGAAAGGATATGAAGTTTTTACAAAAAAAATTGCAAGCTTTTTACATACATATAAAAGAATACTACAAATCAAAATTATAAGAAAAATACAAATTAAAATAAGTCTATAGGACCAGTTCATAATTAAAAATTTGGCAAAGATGAAGATAGAGAACAGTCCATGTTGGAAATATTGTAGAGAGATAGGACACATATTCATTGATGGATTCTAAAATGTGGACACTTCTGGAATGTAATTAGGAATCACACTAAGAAAATGAATAAAAGGTTCATATCCTTCGATTGAGAAATTTCACTAATAGACACATATCCTAACAAGGTTTCTGAATGAGAAGAAGGCTCCATTATACAACATGATATTTTAGCACTTCACTTTTATAATAGCAAAGAATTGGAAATAGAGTGGATGTTCATCACTTAGAAAAAAAGATTTTAAAAAGATACATGAATGTAAGGTATCTTATCTAAATAGTATCCCTAAGAAAAACAAGGCTGGCAAATGAAAACTGATTTACAAAACTGATGCTAGATATATGTTTTTGTTTCGTTTTTTGTTTTTGTTTTTGTTTTTGTTTTTGTTTTTTCCTGGAGTGACCACAGTGAAATGCTATGAAGCTGACATACATTTTACATTAAAAATTAATCTCCTCAACAAGCATGTATATCTATCAAAAAAGTAAATGATAGATTCATGAAAATAAGATTCCCATTTATTGGAAAATACTATAGAGTATATGCTCCAACTATGTCAAATTCTGATGAGTTCAAAAAAATCTTATGAACATCTGGAGACCTTCATCATTAATGTACCAAAAGAGGACAAATTTACGTTCTGGGTGACTTTATGGACAGGGAAGTCACAGACTGCAAGACATGGAAGAGAATTACTTAGAGGAATGGAAGCAGAAACAGCAATATCAGCAGTCACTTAACTACTGAAGACTTGTGCATTTCATGAACTTCTTACAACCAGCACTATCTTCCATTCACCTAAAAGCAATAAAACTAAAAGCAGTAAAAACTGGCAGTTCATGGATTTTATTATTGGAGAGGAGACAAGCAGGATAGCAGAGTGATGTAAGCAATATGTGATATGGAGAGCTATAGAGATCATAGATTTATTCTCTTCAAACTAAACATTTGCAATCAACAAAAGTGGTAGCCCCCAAACAAGACAACTACCAAAAGATTTGCTCCCAATGGATTAGAGTATTTCTCTCAGATTGAACAATTCATTGCTAACTTGCAGGGAAAGCTGAGACAACACAACAGTGGAACATAAAAGGAGTGGGTATCTTCCAGAGATTTGGTGTACAATATCACATTTAGTCCTCTGGGCCAAAAGAATCACAAACATCAAAACTGACTTGACAAAAAGATTGGGAAATTTCAGACCTGCAAAATGAAAAACAAGAACTCCAGGAGTTTTACCAGAAGGAAAGCTCATCCATCTCCAAGAAGGCAGTGTTTAATTCCATCAAAAATCAAGTTGGAGTGAAATTCAGGGAGATGCAAGATTCTTGGCTCAGTAAGAAGACAGTTGAAATTTAGTTTTAGACTAATATTAACAATGCAAAGCACTTATGTGTTGCTTGAGGGCAGTGGGTTTTCCTATGACATTATCAGAAGGGTCTCTCAGTCATTGCTGAAAAGATTCTTGCCAGAATTCTCCTTAATATGTTGTTCCTTCAGCTGGAAGATAATCATCTACCTAAGACCCAGTAAGGTTTCAGAAAGGGCTGAGGAACCGTTAATAGCTACCTACTGCTCAACAATTCTAAAAAAAAAATGAAAAGAGAAAAACAGATATCCATATACAATATCAGTCAACCTAACCAATGTCTTATACTGTCAGTCTTTAGGGCTTATGGGAAATTATGGCAAAATGTGTTTGCCCAAGAAGTGGATTAATATTGAATGTCAGCTCCATGATGGGAGGTGTTCTGGATAAAGGACAATGTTCTAGTCTTCAATGGAGGGAAGTAGGGCAGGCTCCAGTTCTTGTCAGCATAGAGTTTTCAGGGATGTTATTGCTTTGCTTCAACAAGGATGAAAATTAGATCAAGATAAACTACCTCACTGACTTAACTTGAAAAAGCTGCCAGCCAAGATTAAAATGGAGAGAGTTAGTGTATGACTTTTTGTTCACAGGTGATTATGCATTCAATGCAGACTCAGACTGAGATGCAACAAAATATGGATCAATGTTCTGCTGCTTATGCTACTTTTCATCTAACAATCAATACCAAGAAAACAGAGGTTCAGCCAACAGTACACAATCCATCTATGGGACCAAGGGCTGCAGCGAATGGCAAAAAGTTCACTTACTTTAATGGCAGTGTATTTTCCACATATATACACATAGATGCTGAAGTTTATGCACACATTCCCAGAGAGAGCTCAGTTTTTTTGGAAGCTTCAGAGGAAATTGTGAGAGAAAAGAATTATTAGACAGTCTACAGTTTACAGAGCTTTGTGTTGATCTCCTAATTGTATGGTTGTGAAATATGGAGAGTCTACCAGCTCCATGCCAGGAAACTGCATCACTTCAGACAATTCTAAAGATCACCTAGCCAGAGAAGGTACTGGTTGCTGAGATCCCTTCTCAAGCTGACCTTTCAGGCATGCAAATTTACTGTAGAGTGAGCAACTTGGAGGAGCTGTCCATATTGTTTGAATGTCAAAAGTACATTTCACTAAGACTATATTATGCAATTCATAAAAAAATAAACACTCACATGGAGTTTGGAAGAAAAGACACAAGGACATTCTCAAGATCTTTTGGAAAAACTTTGGAATCAGTTGAAAGATAGGGAAGATACTGACCCTAGGTCTGCACAGCACGGGCGGACCTGCATCAAAGAAAGTGGTGTATTCTATAAGCAAAGCACAACCACAGTAGCTCAAAGGAAGCATGTGATGCACAAATTTAGAGATATCTCCACTTCAAATGTTCACATGGACTATTTGTACCCAATCTGCAATAGAGCCCTCTGAGCTCATTTTGGCTTGACCAGTCATAGTCGGACATACCCTATTTTAACCCCAACAAAGTTATTCCACTTTGATCCTATAAGAACAAAAAAAAATCATCAATAAGTTAAAGACTATAAATGATATTCTTCTTATTTTACAGAGTAGGTATTTTAAATTCACATTAGACCATCTTGATCAAGTTTATACAGCAAGTAGCATGTGCAGGACTTAATGCATATCTGAAGTGATTTCAAATCCATTTCTCTCTTCCCTATATTGCATTTCCTTCTTGCTTTCCTCAGATCCCAGGCTGGAAAAACTGGCCTAGTATTGTGGCTCAATGCTTGACCTGACACTTAGTAGGAACTTAATAATCCTACTTAACTAATTAGGTTACTTCTATCAACAATCCTTCCTATCCCACACCACCCAACCATTTTAGAAATTTTCTTAGCAATCAATTTATCTTTACTCTCCCCATATGCACAAACACACACACACACACACACACACACACACACACACGCACACCACTTTTTTATCACTCCTCCATCCAGAGTTTCTCCTCTACTTGATCCCCTCCTCATCAGAGAACAAAAATGAGGTTTGTTCTATGACTATATTTGTAATATTACAATATAGGACAATTTAAGATCAACAGAGTCAAAGATTTCCCAATATCTAAAGCAAAGTGTACTAATTGCAATTAAGAAAATTGAGCTGACTGGAAACGATCCCAGAACTCTCTTCAGGTCATACAATTAGGTACTTGGATACAAGGCTTCAACCTTGGGATTGTTATTATTAACTTTCCCAGTAGAGTTTCCATCTCTCCTGTTAACTAGCCATTCCATCGATCTTCTTGACACATCAATTTCTTTTTGTCAGGGGGTGGGAGAAAAGAAGGTTTAGGAACAGTCTGAAATAAAGCTGGGGAATAAGCCATGGCCTATTTTTTTTCTATCCCCAGCTCCCCAAAACCCCAAACTCAAATGCGTTTCCAAGAATTCAAAGCCAAAATAAGAGCTCCTGTGAGTTATTGTGAGTGGTGGCAGTGAAGAATTTAAACCCAACATAAATCATTGATTCTATCAATGGAATGAAGCTACTTTTGCACTCAAGAAATGAAACATTGACAAAAAAAGATGATAACCTACCATAAATATAGCTTCCTATGTATACATTCATGTATACATGCCTAAAAACAAAACCAAGCATTTATAGGCACTTCTAGGTTATTTAATCTATTCCCTAATTCAGGTGGAAAGTCTAAGAAATTCAAAAATCAAAACCAAATTATCCTTTGGAAAATGGATGGAATAGCAGACTCAAACTGCTGACCAAAATGCTGACTTTTTTTCCCCTTTTAATAGAAGGAACACATGGGGAAAATGAAAAAGAAAAGTTGTTTTTATCAAAGTAAGAAGAGACTGAAAGTCAAGAGAAAAAAGAGGAGAGGGGAAAAAGAGACCATGAAAAGGAAATATACCATTGTATAATTCTAATAAGTTACAATCGAGCAAAATTTAAAGTACTTATAAAGAAAGCAGTGGTGGTATGTAGCAACTCAGAGTCACCCCTGGGGGTAGGAGAAGTGGTTGTAGTTATATGAGTGACCCAGAGGAGGCATGTGACCTAGTTCAATTCATCAAACTTCTTAGAGCCCCAAGAAAATTCTCTAATATTGCTCTTTTGTATCAGGGACAGTAGTTTACACATGAAGAATTTCCCATTAAAATGAAATGATCAGTTCCGGTATCATCAGTTAAATATGTTTAGAAGATGTAAAGCACCTTTGATGCAAGACTATAAAAACAAAAACACCCATTTTAGTTCTACAAAAAACGTATGCTAAAATGACCTCAAATCAGCTAGAAATTTTTAAAAATTGTTTTTTGTTTGTTTCCTACTCATTATTCTAGTTATGTTGGCTCTCAGAAATAGAGAGAATGATGTCTCTTCAGTTTAATAGAGATGCCTTCTTTATAAGGTCATTACTTAAAAAAAAAAACTCAAAAAGTGCTCTTGAAATGTAAGACATTTTAATAGTATTAAATTCAATCAGCTCTATATTCATGGGAGAATAGCAAAATTCAATGTCATTCCTATTTGGTCTTGAATATACTATGTGATTTTGGAGGTAGGAGGTTGGTTCATTTTTTTCTAGTTATGCTTCAGATAGTTTAACATATGTTTCCCAACTACAACCCCACTTATTGTAGATAATGTTGGATAGTGAGAAATTTGCTCCAGATAATTAAAAAATGTAGCTAACTAATACATACATGGACCATCCAAAATCCACAATGTACTTAATATATTACCATGGTCTGAAAAGACACTGTCCCCAATCGATTAACAAGGATTTTTATATACCAACAATATTCCAGGTAGTGGGGATGCAGACAGAATTCCTTCAAGGAGTCTTCCCTGCTTTGACAATTCCTCCTACAATTGCTCTGGGCTTGCCTAAAGAAGTACAGATAGTCTTGCTCCTTTAAATAAGGCTGGCAGAAACAACTGAATCTGACATTCAAGATATCCGATTTGATCCAGTACTGTTGGTACTAGAATGATTGGGCCAGTCACTGACACAAGATTTACCTAGAGACTAAATTAGCACATAAGAAAGAGTCCCCTGGTTCTTATTCAGATTAGAAAGATGGGCCAATAGAAAGCAATGACATGTGGAAAAATGTGACTGTAGAGCCAGATCACTTGACCCAAACTGTTTTATTATGCTAACATCCTACCTTAAATTAAACCTTCTTTGCCAAGCATAAGGTATTTGTATACTCTGTCAACCAAATTATTGTGGCAGCTGGGTGACAGAGTCAGGAAGAGTATTGATCAAATTTTGCCTCAGGGAATTACTGCTGTGGTACCCTAAACAAGTCTCAAAACTTCTCACACTTTCCTCATCTGCAAAAAGAAAATAAATGTGGAATTGATTTAAAAAAAAAACAAAGTGGTGTCTCAAAGAGTTGTTGTAAGGAATAACATTTCCAGATAGGGAATGCCTAAAACTCTACAAAAATAAAATTACAAAAAATTCTATAAATGTTCAAAACTAAACTCTTAAGTGTCTGTGATGATAAGTTATTGTTATCATGGGGCCACCTCAAGGAAAATACTAACAACAGACCATGTATGTTGTTCAGTAGAAACCTTGTGGATCATACTGTCCATAGAGTTTTCTTGCCAAAAAATACTAGGGTAGCTTGTCATTTCCTGTTCCAGCAGATTAAGGCAAACAAAGATTAAGTGATTTACAAGTCACACAGCTAGTAATGGGTATGATGCTGGATTTGCTCAAATCTGACTCCAGGCCAAGTACTCTACCCACTGGTGCTAGCCAGTGGTGGGCTGCCCCCCCCTCCATTGCTCTACATTTTAATATTTAAACCCACTGATAAAATCCAATCCAATAAACATTTATGAAGTACCTACGATGTGCCAAGAATTGTACTAAGCTGAATTGTAGATCCAACTTATGCAGAAGAAAAGGTGTGCTCCCTATTGCAGGGACTGGACTAGTTCCTTATTCTAATGTACCATAGGTTGTTGCAGAGGCATGATATGCTTTTCTTTAACAAGGCTTTGTTGCAGTAGCAATCTCTGGTGCACTATGGAAATCAGTGTGAAACACATTAAGCAAAATTGTATACCCAATACAAACCTTAGAAGTGGAGATCAGGGAGGCTCTTGGTCCTGTTACTTGAGATGGTGAAGGTACAAAACATCTCCATTTGACGCTGTAAGGCAAGGTCTTCCTCTTCACACTAGTAGTATAGCACTGAATTTTCTTTCTGTGTTAATACTAAGCTAACTTACTCCTCTTGAATGATAACCACCAAGATATCATTAGAAACCCTTTCCCCCAGATTTTCTCCTCAGGATTAGAGAAGCCAGTAAGCATGGCTTTTTCTCAAATTCTTTACGAAAGAGGATTTTGAATTTAACATGGGAGAATATATGAGAAGGGATTTGCCAGGAGTATTCAAAGCAATCCTTCACCAAAATTAGCAATTACTGTTTCAAAGAATTTATGGCAATTTATTGGTAATGCAAAAGATCAACCTTCTCTCTAGTTTATCTGTTGTTGTTGTGGAGCAGTTTTAAAGTCTGGATTTTTATATGTTAGGTTTTTTTTTTTAGTTTGTTTTAATTTATTTGTTCATTTGTAATAGACAGTATGCAAAAATTCCAGATTTAACTAGAAATACCTTCTTTCACCTAAAATTTGTGAATGGGAAGAATGAGGATGGAGACACACTTAAATATATTTTGCTTGGTTTTAATCTTTAGAATTTTTCTCCCCTTTTCTTACAAAGCTCAATGTTAGTTAGTGAGCACCATTGCTCTATAAAGTTGTCTGTTCACTGTTTAAATCTCCTCTTTAATCTTTAAACATTATTCTGATTTAGACAACAACTCTGAAGTGAAAGGCGAAATAAACTTTTTTTCTTAATTTATGTTTTTAAATTGTAATATTCCATTTAAATAAAGGAAATTATGGTTAATCTAGAGAGGTAATATTCGGAGTTATTTTGCTTTGTTTTGTTTTGTTTTTTGGGAAAAGGCACATCTGCAACAGCCCTTTATTTCATGTTATTATTAAATGACTGGGGTTAGCCAAAATTAAGGTAATTAACCATCACTTTGTAATTTGAAACCAAGGGAAAATTTTACCTGGAAAACTCAAGTTATTGTGGTTGTCTATATTTTAATTTTGGAAGATTCTTATAACACAATTATACACCATAGCAAATTGCTAAGGCATAGTTAATATCATTTGGCCTTCAGCTTTGCCCTTTGTGACACTATGGGAACTATATGACATTTTCTTAGTAATGTTTTCAACTATTGTTCCTTTTCACTTAATTGAAAAAGCTAATTAGAAATATTATTCTCTGTTTAAAATTTTGCAATCTAAAGGCTGGAATAAAATTGTAGGAAATTAGCAATTAAAAATACCAATGATACAAAAGGTCAGAATATGAAAAAAGAAGGTCAAAACTCTCATAGGGAAATCTTGCCACACAATCTTACAATAGAATAAATAGGGGAAAAGTGAAATATCAAGGAAAGATTCCTTGAGTTTCTAGTAAGTGGCATTTATAGCTTTGTCTTCATAATAAGAAACCAAGTTTATTAATCCTATGTGGGGAAAAACACGTACATATATCAAATATAGATTTTGATTAGAAAAATTAATAACATCAATAGTGATGATGATAAATTATAATTTTTGAAACTTTAAGGGGCAACTAATCCAACTTCCATTATCTGAAAGAATCCTCTTTTACAGACAACATTCTTAATAGTTACTGTGAAGTCTCTGCTTGAATACTTCAAATGAGAAGGAATGTTCAAGTTCACAAAACAACTCAATTTTTATTGCTTTTTCAGAGCTCCAAAATACCTGGACTTCCACATTCCAAAAATGACATTTATGGCTATATACTTTCAGTCCCTCCTTCTGCCTAGGGAAAAAAATAACACTTCACTAGGCCACTTGCTGATAGGAGATTATGTAGTCTAGCCCCTTTTTCGTTTAACAGTTGATATAACATAGAATTATTAGAGTCTAAGCTAGGTGATGCATTAGATAGAGACTGGAATCAGGAAGATTTATGATGAGTTCACATTTGACCTCATGTACTTACTAACTGTGTGACTCTGGGCAAGTCACTTAAGCCTGTTTGCCTCAGTTCCTCATTCTATAAACTGAGCTGGCGAAGGAAATGGCAAACCACTAGAGTATCTTTGCCAAAAAAAACTCCAAAAGAAGTCAGAAAGACCTAGATACAACATAACAGTAGCAACCAATGACTTAGTAAGGCCCTCCAAAGGTGGTACAGGTAGTTACAAAAGCAGGTTTCTAGGAATTAAATTCAGTATTCTTTCTACTTTATTATATACACTTTCCATTTTCTGAGTTCTCACTTAAAATCTAGCAGTCTATAACTTCATATTCCAAAAGTAAACACTCATTTCCATTGAAATTAAAAGTGTCTATCAAGTTCTTCAAAATATGATGAAAATTAGTTCAATTCTGCTTAGGCCTGACCAATCTATTGCAGGTCCATTTGCCAGCCTGCAGTATAGAAAAATAATTAATTTTTAATCAATGAATATTATTTATAGAATATGCATGATTATGATTTAATATGTAACTATAATACATAAAATAAAACAATCATTTGGAAATTATCTGTTGAACTGCTTCCCATATCCTGTCCACTTGAATATATCAGTTTATGCATTTAGCAAGAAAATCAATTGGATCTCGATGTCACTGTTGTATTGACAGTATAGAATTACATAGAGTCATTTTCTCTCTTAGCCACTGCTGTTTTTTTAAACTAATAGATTATTTCTCTATTGATTCTTTTCCTTTGTTTATACTGCCCATACAGTGGGTTTCTAATTAACAAAAGTAGGTAGGAATTGGTAACAGGAAATTGCTTGTCCAAGTTTTTCAAAAGGCTTGAAGAAATTGACTTGCAAATTAAATAGTTGTATACCTTCTTCCATTTTTTCTCAACTTTTCTATTCTGATATTGTCTATTAATCTATTCTTTAGCCAGTATCCAGATTTCTAAAACAAAATGCAGAATTAGAGAATCATGGATTTAATTTTGTTTATTAACTTCTTGTTTTTGTTGTTGTTTAACCTGGAAAACAGAGTCCTGAAACTTATTCATATTATTCTTTTCTTTAATCATTTTTCCCTACCCAGATAGTATAATGAACTGCTATTCCTATCCACAACATTCCAGCTTTCACACTTTGGCTTTAACTAAGTAGATCCTTGTCATTTGAAATGTACTTTCTCTTCTCTTTTCTGCTTTCTAAAATCCTAACATTTGTCCAACAGATAACAGAGTTGTCATGTTTTATACGAGGTCTTTCCTGATTAATCCAATTAATAGCATTTTCTCCTCTTAAAATTACTTTATATGGCTTTCTCTATATTTTAGACTCACATATACATGTAGATGTAATATTCTCACTAGGCTACACTTCCCTTGATTTCTTCATAATGCCCAGCAATTTCTACATCTAAGAAGATGTATTCAGCCCTTCGATTTACACCTTGAAAGTACCTTCTAACTCAGGGACATCTCCATTTAAGTAAAGCACTTGAGCCAACTATCTCTTCATTTCTTCCTAGGCTTCATATCTCTGGATATCTCCACTATGGTCCAGCTCTTAGTACCTTGTCACATTTCTCTAGCTCTTTATGGCTTCCTTGGAATTGTTTCCTTCCCTATTAGAATATGGGCAGGAAGTGTATTTCTTTTTTTTTTTTTTTTTTAATTTGTATTCTAATCCATTAGCAAATGCTTAATTATATGGTTGTTGACTATATGATCATTGTAATGTAAACTTCTAAGTGGTGAATTTTTGATTTTTTACTAAATCTTAACACCTAATAAAATATAGAGAATCTACTCAATATGTCATTATTGAATTAAATTGCACTGTTTGGTTAAATGGACCCAAATTTCAAAATCCTGAGAGGCAATATTAAATCTGTAACTATGGTAAGCAGTTGGGTTTTGGCTTCTAGGCACTAATTTCAAGGGTGACAGACTAGATTCATAATGCACCCCCCATCTCATTAACATTTTGACATCTCATTAACAATAATAATTAGTTAAATAGGATGTTAACTGATAGAGAGCTGGATAGAGCTCCAATTCCCACCTCTAAGTGTAACCTTGTATTAGTGTTTTGTTCTTCCTTCAATGGAATGGTGATGCATTTCCCTCCTTTACCTGCCCAACTTGCCTTGTCACAAAAAACCCCTCCCATTTATTGTTCTGGATTAAATATAATATTTCCACTAGAATACCTTCTTCTGGATTTCTGTACTTCTTTACCATTCACCTGTAAAACATTTGAAATCTCAGTTATAATCTTCTGAAAAGTAGACATGTTCAGCAAACCAATCATTTTGGAAGATCATTTCAGTCTTTCTTGAAGCTCAGATCTCTGAAGCATCTCATAATCTTTAAAAGGACTGTGGCTAGATGGTTTCAAAAAAAAATAAAAACTGGGAAAGGTTATATGAACTGATGCAAATTGAAGTGTAAAGAATCAGGAGAATTCTGTATGTTGGACAACAATATTGTGCAATGATCAACTGTAAATGATTTAGCTATTCTCAGCAATGCAATGATTCAAGATAATTCTTAAGGACTAAAGATGAAAAAATGTTATCCACTTCCAGAGAAAAAACTAATGAAGCCTGAATGCAGATTGGAACATATTTTTTCTTTATTTATTCTTTCTTGCTGGTTGGGGTTTTTGATTTGTTTTCATTTGCGACATGGCTACCATGGGAATATATTTTCATGACTGGGCAGATGTAATCTATAAGAAAATTACTTGTCTTCTCAAGGAAGAGAATTTAAAACTTAAAACATTTATAAATAAATGTTAAACATTATTTTTAACATAATTGCAGGGAAGGGAGGAATAATTACAAAAATTCCCAGCAACAATAATAGCAAAAGACTACATGAGTATTCTTTTCTTCAGATTGATTTGGTTTGGTCAACTTCTTTCTCTCCTCAGGAAACCTTTGACCTTGGGAGTTCTGGGGGAAAGAACGGATGCTTGTTTTCATGACAAGGACTGCTATAACCTACTTGGAGCTTAGATATATCCCTGAGGACTTACATTGCAGAAAAACCTGCTATATCAATATGCCAACTTCATCTAATGGAGTGTCAACCTCTGGCAATTTCTATGAAATTTCTTCCACCTGAATTAGGACTCTGGGTGCAGTGTAGAAAAAGCTGCATAATATAATAAGTCAGGCCACTTTAGGTGTTTACATAAATTTGTGAACATATGATAAAAATGTGTATGTGAAAGGATCCTCTTTAGCTAGGAATTCAGGACTATTTCAATGGAATATTTTATTGGAAAAATCCATTCTGGTTAAACTGACAGCTACCCCCATGCACATTGATTTCTTTATTGAAAAATATTTATTTGTGCTTATCCAGACAGCCCAAGAGCAGGCTTGAAAGCCATTTATCTGGCAGAATGAAGTGCAGTTTTTTCCACTTGTAAATTCTATCACCTATATCTAAATATAGAAAGGCTAGAAGGCATTTTTGATGTTTACACTAATCTGAGCCCTCTCTTAACCACACTAATCTGCTGGATATATCTTATTCTTCCAGGAACAATAAACATTAGACAGAATAACTTTACTGGAGTGGTGGTATTAGTTGCCTGGGGTTGCACATTATGATAGTCAAAAAGGGGGGAATATATGAATTTTGTGTACAAGATATATTAAATGGTGCATCGCCATTCCCTTAATACTTCAGCATTCCATCTGTAGAGATAAGGATTCAAATATGTCCACTAAAGACATTTTTACATTATCATCCAAAATGTGAGCCAATTTTAATTTAGCAGGCAATTATTGCTAGTGAATGGGAGTTGAATACGTGACTGTTTACCCAAATCACTTTGGTTCATCTTAAATCCTAGCAAGTAATTGCTTTAGCAACCATAGAGAAAAAGGAGCTTATGATCCTATGTGCCTCAATTCCATACGCTCCAGCTCACTGATGCTCAACTATCATCTTCAGAAGAGTAGATATGCTCAGTAAACAAATGGAACAATATGCTTATCTCCTGAAAAAAATATTCTAGGTTTCCTTATGTGTCTCTGGAATAAGTAAAGCACAAAGGACAATGGAAAGAACATTGGATTTGAAGTCAGAACCTCAACCATAGAATCAAAGTTGAAGGAACCTCGGAAGTTACCCATGCATGACCAAGACCCTTCTCTCCAACATTTGCATATATATAGAAAATGATTATATGCTCTTTGCTTAAAGAAATCCAGTAAATGGAAACCATCAGGTCCAAAGGCAACCCATTATACATTTAATACTTTCAACTTTCAGGATTTATTTCCTTTATGGCAGGCCTAAATTTGCCCCTCCATAAATTCAATCTGTTGCTTCTAGCTTTTCCCCCTTTGAATATAAGCTGAAGAAGTCCAACTTCTCTTTGATAAAATAATTTATGAACTATTGAAAAACGAGAAAACATATTATTTCCTCTGGGTCCTCCATTCTCTAGATTAAGTAATTGGCATTACTTCTTTCAAGTCATATTTATATGGCACATTTTCTAGTCTCTTCACTATCCTGGTCAGGTTGCTCTCTTTGGGTTTCAATAAAGCTTTTTTTTTTATTTCCTAAAATTTTGGTGCTCAAAACTGAACACACTACTATTTGTAGAGACAAATAATGGAAAAGTCCAAGAGATTTACCTACCTGGTATCCATATAAAAATTACATATTTTAATCCTGTTTTCATTATTTTCTATTGTTTTATTTTCTTTTACTTATTCTTCTTAGGCATATTCCCTCTATAGACTTCTTTTTGTTTTTGGTTTTTTTTGTTTGTTTGTTTTTTCTGAAAAATAGCAATGAAATAACATATGTTCTATTTAATCATACAGAGTTTTCCAGAGGGTAAAATGAGATAACACGCAAAGTCACTTTGAAATCTCTTAAAGCACTTTATGAATACAAGACTAATTTTGATATTTTGAAATTCTCATGGTTCTGTAGTTTCAATAATATGTGTATTATTCCTTCCTCTTCCACTATGCATACCCTAACCCCTTCAGGCCTTCCTGTCAGAGAGGGATGATAAAAAGGGTTCTGCTCATCTACTTGATGGATTTGTTTTCAGAGCAGCTACTATTTCCTTAGGACCTTGGCTACCAATTAGAGATGATTCGATTGTTTGAGCTAGTGTAGATCAAAGCAAGATGAACCGGTTGTTGATACTGTTGAGTATCAGAGGTATTCCTTTGTAGAAGATTATAAAAATTAAGGTCACTTGTAAAGTTGTTCCTTTTGCCCATCTTAGAATTTCAGAGGAAAGACTAGACAGCAGTAAAGTTAAGAGAGGGAGGGAATTAGCAGCCTTTGTCACTTGAACTAGTGGAAGAATAGATTTACAAATACTTAAAGAAACATGAAAATGCTTTTCTGTTTGTTTGATGATTGGCCTGTGTCAGTATTTTCATTTAAGTGTGGATGCTGAATGAAAAGTATTTTCAATATAAGCTTATTTAAACATAGCAGAAGAATGGGGATGACTGACAGTAGGGTTCTTATTCCCTGCTTTGTTTTATTTTTAGCAAATCCCTGATACAATGTGTTCTTTTTTTAAATTTAATATGATAGTTCCTCTAAACTATGTGATTGCCTAGAAAACTACTCCCAGTTCTAGGCTATTTGCAGATAAAATTCTTTGGAAACTACAGCTTGTTTACCATATTTTCTTTTACTTATTGGCCAGAGGGAGGGTACACTTAGTTTAATGAAAAGAGATCTAAAGAAATAAATGAAAAATCAGACTATTTTTTCTAATTTCTTTTTCATGATTTGAGAAATATTAAGACAGAATTTTATTTAACATAGTCTAACATAATCTGAAAGGATAAAGGTATCAAGTCTTTTTTTTAACTATCAGTTCTGAAATAATGCCCTGCTCTTCTCTCTTCTGATTAGCCTAGGGACTCTTCTTTGAAATAAATAGAAAAATTACTGAACCAGGGAAAGCATCCTTGATTGATTCACCTAGGACCAGATTAAGTTAATGATGAGAAGGAATAAGTCTCTAATCAGTTCAGTTAATGGGAGCATGACTTGATAGGACATTGTACTAGCCAAAAATGAAAATTCTTTTTTTTTTTTTTTTTGAAGCTAACACAGTTGCACTTTTGAAAATGAGAATTCTTAAAAAAACAGTGGACACAGAGGGAACAAATAGTTTTATGAAAATGATTCTCCAGGGGCATGTAAAAGTTAAGAGACTATTGTTGTATTTGATGGGAAAAATGTTAAAGAACTTTACCCTGTATCTTATACTTGTGTTTGATCTTCTTATATAGAATTGTATCCTTTGTTTTGAGAATAACATAATTTCTAACTCCAAAATGGTTTATTATAAAGATATTTGTCTCTCTCTGGCTCTCTCTGGCTCTGCATCCTTTTCTTTTTCTCCCTCTCCCTCCTCTTCTTCTCTCTCTCTCCTTTTTCTTCCTTTTCCTCCTTTCTCCTCTTTCCCTTCTCTTTTCATTTTCCTCTTCCTTTTTTTTTCTTCTTCTTCTTTGTTTTCCAAACAAAACTCTATCAAGTCTCAAGGGAAAGTTGTTGCTAACTAGATAGATTAGGAAAATGATTCAAGGTGGAGGAGATATATTCATTGTAATTCCAAAATAAAGTCAGGAATTTAATGGATAAAGAGACATAGACAAAAAAGGTTTCAGAGAACAAAGTATATTTTTCAAAACAAATATTTCCCACATTAACCAGAGTATTACTGAGTTAGAAATAAGGTTGGAAAGGTAGACTATTGTCATTTGCTGGAAGATTTTGAACTTTGGCTACAGGAACTTAATTTTTTTTTTTTTTTTTGGCAAAAGGTATTCATTAAAGATATTTGGGTGATAAGACCAAATCTAGACATAGAAAGGATCATTTTGGCAATCTTATGAAGGTCATATTGAAGTATGATGAGGATGAAGGTGGAAGATTTATAAGTAAGCTATTATAATAATCCAGATGGATGCTCAAGTATAAGATAATAAACTTTGGATGGAGAATGCCATTTACATCGAAAGAGAGAACTATGGAGACTGAATGTAAATCAACACATACTATTTTACACTTTTTCTCCTCACAGTTTTCTCCTTTTTTTCTGATTTTTTATTTCCCAATATGATACATATACAAAAAATATTATGTACATGTATAGCCAAAAAAAATTAAATGTAACTGAGGAAAATAAAAATAGTTTTAAAATTAAAAATACATATTTATTTATATTTTTATTCACATTATTTCATTGAAGTCACTCAACAACCCTACAAGGTATTTACTACAGGTATTTTTTATCACTGTATAAAGGAGAAAATTGAGATTGAACAAAGCACTGTCTCCCATTTCTGGGCAATTACAATAAGAAATGAGTAGAATTATTAAGACCAAGCATGAAGTAACAGACCACCAATAATGGTGATCAGAAAGATATCCAGACTCAGGGGAGGGGAACAGGAGAAATCATCAACGAGTCATACAGGTAAAAGAAGAAGCATACTTTCCTTAGTCATCTGGGTTTTATATAACAACTTTTAAAAAAGAATTCGCAGCCACATTCTCCACCTTCCCTCCACTCAGGTATTTCATACTTCACACTTAGTTTTTGATTTATTTCCTTCTTCCTATCCCCCTGTCTCTGCATCTTCAAAGCACTCAGTAAACATTAAATAATTAATCTTCACAACACACTTGGAAAGCAGGTCTGCATGATTATCACCATGAAAAAACTGGAGGCTCACTGAATTAAATGAGTTGCCTGAGGCTCCCCGTTAAGCCATTATCCAAGAGGGAATTAGTAGCTAGTTCTCAGACACATTTTGAGACCAAACTGATCGACCCCTGTCCCAATAAAACCCATGATTCTCCGAAGAGCAAAGATATTTTACAAGTTTAATCAGAACATTTGTGTAAATAATTTCAGCCAGAGCAGACTCAACTTCAGTGATGAATATAGTGTTAGCTAGATGCCACTGTCTGTGGCTAACACAAGTCCAGATGTGATAGAAAGACTAATCAGATTTGTCGCATAAGGACATCTGAGCTGTAGACCCAGTTTGTTCACCAGTTCACTGTGTGACCTTAAGGAAGTTATTTAAGCCCTCTTGGCCTTGGATACATTCTGGTAGCATAATGGACAAGTCATTTAACCTCTCAGTGTTTTATGGAGCACTCTAAAAGAATGTGAATTATAGAAAAGATGGTGACATAAATAGATAAAATATTTCAGATAAATCCTTATCTTAAAATTCTTCACATTAATACAATATAATTTTATCCCTACCCTTCCATGTCAATATCTGATCAACTCTAATTTAGGATGATAGCTGGGATGACATACATATAGATATATAGAAATAGACATATCTATATATCTATATTTCTATATCTACCTATCTATCTATATCTATATCTCTATCTATATAGAGATATAGATATATAAAACTTCTTAGAACTCACATTTGGCTAATTAGCCATAGCAAATTCATTTATGTAGCTATATGGCTTCTCAGTACTAGTGTGTGTGGGGGGGGAAGATCACATATCCTCATTAGCCAAAACATTTTATATGCCAGACTTTGCCCAAACAGCCTTTAAAGGTCTTATATAGCATCACACCCCCTGATCTTTAGAACTGTGATTGCTGTTGGACAGTCATTATTTGGGGTTTTCTTGGCAAAGATACTGGAGTGTTTTGCTATTTCCTTCTCTGGTTCATTTTACAGATGAGGAAACTGAGGCACATAATTTAAGTGATTTGCCCAAATGGGCATTTAACTCAGATCTTCCTGACTTCAAGTCCAGTATTCTATCCTCTGCCTCATCTAGTTATCTCATATTTATAGTACATGAAGCTAATAAAAGCTAAGTTATTTTCATAAGGTCATATAGATAATAAATAACAAAGATTCTGAACTCAGGTCCCTGACTTAAAATTTAGCAATTTTTGCTATTGTTTATGTTTTATGCTGAATTATTACTGCAGCAAGATATCTGATCTATCTAATGCTGCTCATCTAGACACTGCTTTATCCAGTGAGACCATAAGAGTGAGAAATGAAGAGTGCCCCAGCTCATTGTGGTGCAGTATACTAAACGTGTTTGTGGAAGTCTGAAGTCAAGAGAAAACCACAGCACACCTCAAAAAGCAAGAATCCAAGGCTTAGATTGAAGACAGTCAATAGAACTCCCCCTTCAAGGCTACAGCATCCAATTTCTCCTTAACTTCAATTAACCTGTAATAAATATCTCTAGACTTACAACTATAATTTTCCTTCTTGGAGTCATTTCTGGCACCCAACTAGAACCAAACACTAATCAATACTCTATCAAGCTAACACAGGTGGCAAAACGAGTGCTCTAACAGCTCTCTCAGAGTAAGCAGAACTCTGTCCTCATGATGTCCTCCTCATAAATCACCTTTGGGGAGATGCACGGATGTTGCTGGACTACTAATTGACCAGTTAAATTCATCTGGTATTTCTCAGCCTCTAAACAAATTAAGGTTAATTGGAATCAGGAATGGATCAGTAACCTCAGCACTCAAACAGTTTAACAGTTCTCTTCAAATCATTACTTTTCTCTTTTCCTATTCATTATAGTTTTGTGCACTATTAAATAGCAACTCATTTTCTCTACCTGAATCTATTATGATTCATTTTTGGTCCACTGTTTAAGAAGATTAATCTTAAAAGAGTAAATGTATGAATTAAACAAGAATATCTCAATTCAACCAGGGTATCCTTGGAATGATTACCTCTACTTACCTTCTAAGTACTTTTTAATTTTCTAGCCTGATTTAACCTTCAATATAGATTATAGCAACACTGATTCTGGGTTTTATCAAGATCCCCCCAAATGCCTTAGTTTTAGCTTGTTGAATAGCACAGGCCAGAAATAAAAGACAATAGCATGTCCATTTTATAAACAAGACAGCTAAGGCCCAGATTAGTTATAACATGTCTCAGGCCAAAGAGATGAGCAGAATAGAGACTAACATTCATGTCTCTGCCTTTATATCATACTGTTTTTTTCCCCTCATTCAACTCTCTTTAGCTAGGTATAATTATTGGTTTTTAATTAGTTTAGCATTTGATGAAGAAATATGTCTTCTCTGACAAAGTCTAGCAAACACCACAGAGACTGGTTTTATTGGGACACTTTTCAGATGGCCATGACTCATGCCTAAGTGGATTGCCTGTACATGGTATAATATTCAGGGTACTGGAGATGAGGGTGACAAAGATTAAAGGAGAAAAGAAAGAGAAAGAAATAGCATGTAGGTCAAAAATGAAGTCAGGACTATATCACTGTTGTTTGCTGATAGTATTTCTGTGATAATTAGGTAGCACCTCATAAATCTTAGCCTTTGATTTATTAGAGCCTTGTCAATTTTCAGAGCTGGATTCCATAGGTAAAAAAAAGGTACACAAACCAGATCAAAGCATTGTAATAACTTGGGATCTGGAAGACCATAGGAACACAGAATTAGAAAATGTGTCTTTTAGTTTTGCCAGGAAGTTAAAAGAATCATTAGAAAAGCCTTTACAATCTTTCAAATTCCAATATAGACAAATTTAATTGTTGCCAATTTACTATGTCTTGCTTCTGTTTACCTACTAAGTGGGAAATTAGTTATCACATAGTAAATTTCGGATTTGTCTTTATTTTGTACCTTAAGAGACTGAAGAGAATGAAAAAGGACTCTACTCTGAAATGGCTATCCAAGCTGACTGAAATTTTACATTTTATGAATCAGATTTCACCATGATATTACTAATCTAATAAAACTATAACTAGGATCTTAAATATTAGATAATTTGTGAACAAGGTATGGGATATAATAGAAAATAGGAACTTTTTTATTAAGTTAATTGCACAAGAGCCTATAAGGGTAGAGTCTAGTACTATTTGGACTTGTACCACTAGTTAATAAGGTAAGGGAGAGAGGAATATATATTTTTTTTTATTCATTTTTCCAAATTATCCCCTCCCTCCCTCCCTCCACTCCCTCCCCCCGATAGCAGGTAATCCCATACATTTTACATGTGTTACAATATAACCTAGATACAATATATGTGTATAAATACCATTTTCTTGTTGCACATTAATTATTAGCTTCCGAAGGTATAAGTAATCTGGGTAGATAGACAGTAGTGCTAACAATTTATATTCGCTTCCCAGTGTTCCTTCTCTGGGTGTAGTTATTTCTGTCCATCATTGATCAACTGGAAGTGAGTTGGATCTTCTTTATGTTGAAGATTTCCACTTCCATCAGAATACATCCTCATACAGTATTGTTGTTGAAGTGTATAGTGATCTTCTGGTTCTGCTCATTTCACTCAGCATCAGTTGATGTAAGTCTCTCCAAGCCTCTCTGTATTCCTCCTGCTGGTCATTTCTTACAGAGCAATAATATTCCATAACCTTCATATACCACAATTTACCCAACCATTCTCCAATTGATGGACATCCATTCAACTTCCAGTTTCTAGCTACAACAAAAAGAGCTGCCACAAACATTTTGGCACATACAGGTCCCTTTCTGCTCTTTAGTATTTCTTTGGGATATAATCCCAATAACAGCAATGCTGGGTCAGAGAGGAATATATTTCATTATAAGAATTTTTTCTTGGTGAAAATCAATATAAACAGCATTAGAGTTGTTGCAGTTCTCTTATTTTTCAAAATTTAAATTTTAAGATAATATCAAACTCTTTTATCTTCCCGTTTAAATGACATTCCCAAACTTTCTTCATATAACATTTTTTCTAACAATCTTTCAGTTCACCTGACACTGCATGTTCAAATTTTCCTTCTGGTTTTGTCTTCTATGATTGCTCTTCATCCTGTAATTTTGAATATCCTCTTTGACCATTCTCTTCACTCTCTTTGCTATTTTTTAATTTAATTGACTTGCATAGATTCAATGATTATTTATAGAGAATTATTTATAGATACAAACAAGCATATTTGCAAACATTCATATCTCCTCCCATGATTCAAGTCTTACTTTTATAATTATTTTCTATCTTCTTTAAAATGATTTAGTATATTAAAGAGTATAGATATTTCAATACTCTGGTATTATTCTTAATTTTTTCTCATAGAAGAGGTTTTTAAAAAGTATTTACAATAAATAGGAAGATGGAGGAGGTGGTGGAGAATGCTTGAAACATAAGAAAAAAGACAGATCTGAAGAATAAATCAAGAAGAGAAAATATAAGAATAATTGCACTGACAAATAGTTGTGACCAAAAAGAGAACTTTGACATAATAATGCAGAAAATAAAAAAAATAAAAAATAAAAAACCTTCTGGAGTGATAGAACATGAAATAGAAAAAAAAATCCACCAATCACCACCTCAAAGAGATCTTTTGTGGAAAATACACAGGGACATTACTGCCAAATTTTGAAGCACCAGATCAAAGAGAAAATTTTACAAGAAGCAAGCAAGAAAAAAAAAAAAAAAAAAAAAAACAACCAACAACAACAATTCAAATATACTGGAGCTACAATTAGAATTATACAAGATTTATCAGCAACTACAATAAAAGACCACAGGTCTTGGAATCATATCTACTGACTAGGACTGCGGCCAAAAATATCACATCCAGCAAAATTATCTATTATTTTGAATGGACATTCAATGAACTTGCAGATGTTCAGAACTTTTTTTCAATTTACCTCATCAGCACAGGGACAAAGGAATAAAAGAAGGGAAGATTTGTAAATGTAAAGCTGAAAGACATCTGGTCCACTCCTCCCTCCCTACTCCCACTTTATAAATAAAGACATGGAGCATAAAAGAGATTTTATGATTGGCTCAAAGCCATATCTCTGTAACAGGCAAAGTAGGAATTAGAAGCAAGAATCATCTGACTCCAAATAAAACATTTTCACTTAGAATGCTGTCTTTCTTCATTCTTCTGTTCTTATGAATTAATGTGCTTCCTTTATCTTGCGAGAATTTCCTGAGTGGGAGCAGGATAATCTGACTGCTCAGCTTGTCAAAATGACAGAGGCTCAGCTATGCTCTAGAGTGATAGGGGTGTGATTTGGGATTGACTTTGTGGCACTGCAACTATAAAGATTGTGTCCCTGATTCATATTTTTAAAGTTACTCATCTTTCAATAAGACCTAAATGAAAAAGTTTAGAAAAACTCATGGTCAAGTAATAAAGTTTAAGGATTCTTCTGTATACAAATGAGTATGGCCCACTTCAAAGTAGGTGATGCTGATCCCACTGCTTGAAATATTTCTGAAAAGTCCCCCCTTCCACTTGCCTTTAAACTCATTTTATAAGGTATACCAGAATATATCTCCTTACAAGTTTACTTTGGTCTTACCCTTCTATTCCTTTCTTAAAACAACAAAATAATTTTAGAGAATTCTAAATGAAATCAAGAGGCTGAATTAAGTGTTTTCGTAATACATTGATTTTTCTTCTGCATTCTGATTGATTTACTTTGTTTCAAAAAATGCATTAATGATATAATAGCATTGGTTTGAATAGACAAGGCTAACCCTTTTCTCCTTCAATATCTGAACTAGAACCACTTAAATCAGAATATTCCTTTTGTTGATCAATCACATAATCTCTAGCCTAAGAGTTATTTGGCTCCACATTAATCAATACAAAAAAGGAATCTATTTTTTTCTTTCAGTTATAAATTATTAGTTACAGATAGTGAGCAGATTCCAAATTCAAGAAGAACTGGATTTAAGTTTCAATTCAAATGCAAACTGGTTGTGTGATCCTCAACAATAATTTAGCATCTCGAGCTTTAGCTAGATTTATTTGTAACAATATAACTTCCCTTGAAAGTGCTGACAACATTGCTTCATCCTCAGGTAGGAGTTGCCTATAGCAATGAAATTTCTATCATATGGTTATCCCACCGCCACATAGTGGATAGAGTCCCAGGTCTGGGGTCAAGAGAATCCAAGTTCAAAACTGATTTTAAACATTTTATACTATGTAATACAGAGTAAATTGCCTCACATAAAAAGAAAAGTAAAAGTAAAGAAATTGCTATCATCATTTCTTTTTTTAAGTTAAACTCATAAAATTACTTAAAATTTTTTAAAAAGTATGTCTAATCCATTCCAATTTAATAAAAATTTATTATGGGCCTACAAGGTGTCAAACATTATGCTAAATTCCACTTATACAATTAATAAAAAGAATGTCTTTTCCCCTCAAAGAGATTATAATTTAATGAGATAGAGAGCGGGAACATGGAAAATAAGACAGTAAAGCAAAAAAAAAGGAAGGAAATAAATTAGGTGAGAGAAGACTCTAAGGGAGTGAGTATCAGCCAAGACTTGAGTTGCATTTGCAACAAGAAGTCCTAAGTAAGGAAAATACCCATCTCTGCCACATATTAATGTAACTATGTGACACTGATGACATTATTTAGCCTTTCAGTATCGTAGTTGACTCTATGTGACTATATGATGCAGAGAGGTTGTTGCTCTGCCCTGAAGAATGGAATTTCTATGCTGGAAAGTCCACAGAACTTAAAACATAGTTATAAATGAGCCTACACCTCCAAAAAAAATACCAGCTTATATTTAAAAACCAATTAGTATTCCCTAAGTGCCTTTTATGGAACAGACACAATGTTGAGCACTAGAGACAGGAAACTGAAAACAAAATGCTCAAGGATTTTACATTCTTTAGAGGCAAATAAACATACATAAATATATAAACTATAAATAAAAGGACTTGGGAGAGAGAAATAGCAATTAGAGGGGTCAGGAATGCTTTGTGCACAGGACTATCTTCTTCCAGTGATTCACACAGGCTCAATTCATTGTACAAATAGAAATAGATAGATAATACCTATTATGAATGCCCGACATTTTTAAAAATACTCAGTGATTGAAGGCATGAATTATCTCTTTGGAAATCAGAATGATGGGCTCCTGGTCAGGAACAGCAGACATAGAAGAAGGTTTGATCAAACATATTTGCATAGAGTTTTGCAAATTTTATCAAAAGTGCTTTAGAGGGAGGGAGATGGCTAGACAAAACTGCCTACTTATTTCAGAACAGGTAGCAAGCAAAACAAGGTGGGTGGATGGTTGGGAAAATAGCAATACTGGGCCTAAAACTTTCATGGGAGACAAACTTTAAAAAGAAAAATAATAATTATAATTATTATTTAATTTAGTGCATTATTTTTTTCAAAGTACTTGGGAATCTATGCAATTAGGGTTGGAGAAATACTATATATTAAGAAATACTATATATTCATGTAAGGAAACTTGGGGATCAAAGAGGGGACATTGTAGAGAATTTTTGAATAAAGGTAAATGGAGGCAGAAACCAAAACAAGATTGTCTTTGATTTTTTTATCTTCTGAATGTGTGTTTTAATCTTCCTTGTCACAATAATACCTTCCGATTGTCAGAAACGTTTTTTTTTTCTTATCTGCTCATTTCCCTAGCCTATAACTCAGCTTTTAATTCTTTATTAAAGTAGAGCTCTCTTTCCAGGGTAGAGCATGAACTGTCCCAAGCTTCAGATGTTTTGTGCAGCTGTTTTCAGAAATCTTTCTAAGAACCTAACCACAAGCACAATATTTAGGTGCAAATGTGCAGTACATAGATGCTAGATTTGGAGTCTGCATAATGGGGATAATAATAGGACCTAACTCACAGGGTTGTTATGAGGATCAAGAATTATAAAATATACAATGCTTTGTAAATCTGAAAACATTATAATTGCTAGTTATTTCTATTATATACAAATTGAAGGTTATAAACAAAGTGAATTAGTGATTCTAATACTTGAAAAAAATAAGCAAAAAAATCTGTAGTTTCATCATCCTTACAAATTCTCTGTGTAGTAATCCTATACACCAAATGGAGAACAAAATATACCTAAAACATAGCAAATAAATCCTAGGGAGATGACTTGATATATGACTAGATGATTAATGTACACATTAATGTACTAATATCTAGATGTATAAAGAAACCCACTTAACATAATAGAAATCACTAAAAATTGCCTAGAATATGACTCTGGAATATTACATGTAAAAGCAAAAAAATTAATGAACACAATTAGGGTTGGAGAAACACTATATATTAAGAAATACTATATATTCATGTGAGGAAACTTGGGGACCAAAGAGGGGACACTGTAGAGAATTTTTGAATAAAGGAAAATGGAGGCAGAAACCAAAACAAGATTGTCTTTGATGCTCGTCACAATAATACCTTCCAATTGTCAGAAACATTTTTTCTTGTCTGCTCATTTCCCTAGCTTATAAATCTCAGCTTTTAATTCTTTGTTAAAGTAGAGCTCTCTTTCCAGGGAGAGCATGAACTGTCCCAAGCTTCAGAGATTTTGTGCTGCTGTTTTCAGAAATCCTTCTAAGAACCTGACCACAAGAACTCTTTTCTGTTGGGGAGCTGTTAGAAATGTCCCTGCCCTACTATAGCTGTAAGATTGAAGGTACTGAATCAATAGAATCCTGCTTTGAGGATATTCACCCCAGAGTCTGCTGGGGTAGCCTGTACTAGGACTGAATGATGGACTCCCACCCTGGTATCTCAGACCTTTTCTGCTGACCTTCTAAACAAATTTTAGAGCCATTAATTAAAATATTTGGAAGCAATTTGGGGGAGAAGTTGGGGAAGTTCCTACCTTTATTCTGCTATCTTAGTTCCATTCCCTCAACAATATTGTCATTGGGGAATAGTACAAAATTTCTAGGCTGTGGGAAGATGAGGAGTTTGGGAGATATTTTAGAAATTTGTAATGAAGGCATGATACTACTCATGAGAATTCATCTATTAACCAGATACCTGAACAGGTAGAATGGCTACATGCTGGCAGTGCTATAGAGGAAATACTTGCTCAAATATCAGTTGCACTAGATAGTCATTAAAGTCCCTTTCAATTTCAGGCTTCTGGGATTCAGAGATTCCGATTCTATGATTCTGGTTTTTTATGTAATTGCTAATTCAAATAATAAATGATGACAATGTAAATACAAAACATTAAAGATAATGAAACAGTGGCATAGCCCATCAAATTTTATGAGATGGAGCCAAATAAGTACTCATAGACTAATTTAATATCACTGAATACTTGTATTAATGAAATAGAAAATAAATTTAATTAGTTCACATTTTTAAAGACATGCAAAAATATAGAAAAAATAAAGACAAAGAAAATTGTTTCTTAAATTTTTATTGATGTTTTCTTTTTACATCGCAAACATTTAAAGACTGTACACAACATTATAAAGTACATGAGAGGTCTCTTAATAAAGCAAAACAGTAAAGTTATTCTGGGACATCAGCTGAAAATATGGAACAAATCACATGTGTAATATTCTCTTCCTCTCCCTGTCCTTGTTTCTATCTGTCTCTATTTGTCTCTGTCTTTGTCTCACTGTCTTCCTCTGTTTCTCTATATGTGTCTTTATATGTGTGTGTGAGTGTGTCCCTCTCTATTTTTCCTGCTCCCATTTACCCTATTTGGAGAAAAAAGAAAAAGAGAAAAATTTAGTGACACATAAATTAATATAAATAAACAGTGATAAAAAGTGATATAAATTCATCAATTTGTAAAAGTTTTCAAACTTCTTTATTTTATATTATTGGGAGAATATATATGTATGTATGTATATATAAAAATATATACACCTATTTAATGAGGAGAGTGAATAGAGTACCAGACTTGGAGTCAGGAAAATTAATCTTATTGAGTTCAAATCTGGCTGAAGATCTAGCTGTGTGACCCTGGGCAAGTCACTTAATCCTGTTTGCCTCAGTTTCCTCATCTGTAAAATGATCTGGAGAAGGAAATGGTAAACCGCTATAGTATCTATGCCAAGAAAATTCCAAATGGAATTACAACTTCTATACATAACCAAAATGACTCAAAGCAACAGCAAATATAATGATTTCTTTAGAAAACATATGAGATTCAACTAAAGTTTTTCTTGAGATAATACTAGTTCAGCAAGACTGGGCAATATGAAATTAACTCACTACATTCACCAAAATATCTTTAGATCATGAGCAAAACCCCAGAGAAATTGCTACAGAAATGCTTTTTAAAGACAAAATATGTCAAATACGTATCAATCTTTAAAGACATAAGAACTATCTAAGAATGATCAAACAAAAGTCAATATTGATAAAAGAAAAATCTCACAGTGATAGAGACAATCTATTATGTGTAGTAAGTCAAACTAACATGGGAATATGCCAATTTTATCTATATTAGTTTGTGAATGAGTAGAAGCATGGGGAAGTGAACAGAAAACTTCCTTGGTATAAGACATGGTTGAGTCCCATCTCTGACACATTCTATCTGGGTGACTTTCATCAAATCACTCAGTGCCCCCCAAATAACCCTAAAACTTAAACTGCAGAGTAGGAACTACTCTGTTTTAGGAAAGGAAATGCTTCTCTAGGAGCTTCATATTACAATTAAAACACAGATTCAGATAAAGGAAGGAAGGAAAAATATCATAGATGTGATGTAATACTAATGGGACACCACAGCATTAAAGTGATGATAAAATGTACATCGAGGAACAAATGGACTAGGCAATGTGGAAGGTAAAGGGGAAACAAAGGAAGAAGTGAGAATAGAACTATCAATATTAAATTATGCAGAGAAGTTATGTATTTTTTAAAGTTTCTTGTACAAAATTAAAAATGAAAAGGCAAGTCATAAATGGAACAGAAAATATAATCCAGAATTATAATAGTCAATATAGACTGGTGTTTGATAAATATAAGATTACTAAGAATTGAATAAGAAGAGTATATTTATTTAAATGGATAAAACAATAGGATAACAATTTGGTAAAAAGTGTTATCTGATGCACATCTTGCATGATATACCATTACACATTCCAAATTGGTTGCAAAAGTTGTTTATAAATATGGCTTCTAAGGGCAATATTGGATTCACTGAAACACCCTGCTGGGTTTCTAATCCCTAAACCCTATGATTCTCTCTCCCATGGTTGAAGATTTCACTTACCATCTGGAATTATTTTTTTTAAAAAGAATGAGCAAAAAAGGCCAAGGAAACCTCATTTCTTGAAAGAAATTGCTTCATGAGAAGACCTCAAGCTTTTTCGCCTTACAGAGTGGTCTCTCATCAAATGTCATACTCCCAGACCACAGCTGAAGAAAGTGAGCATCTGACTAAGACCTTTTTCAAGACATGAAAAGTTCTAAGGCTATATATCCAATCAAAGATCCTTCCAACTTTATTGTTAGTCAACCAGAACCCGTTATAGATTGTCCACACATGATGCACATTCTTCCCAAGGCACTTCCCTTATGTGTCATAACAATTCTTCTGGAAATCTTCACCCTAATGTCCACTGCCTAGGGTCCTGTGTCATTCAAGCATGATGATGGAGTTTGGGGATGCCATTACACTTATATAATATATGAATGATCATTTTTTTCTGATGGTTATAGTTCTGAAAATTTCCAGATGTGATCACAGAGATGTCAATATTGCCTCCACTGTTAAAAGAAAAAATTTAATGGGGGATGGAAAGCAATTTGTCCATAGCATGAAGATTTTCTCTGTCAAAACAAATTGGTTTTCGAAGGAATCTGATTCCTTGGTTCTTACTGACAAAATTCTCTAACCAATTGAACTAATCACACTGAAGTACTGGAGAACTTCCAACAAGAGAAAATAGGAAAATGAAATTATAAATTCATTTAAAAGTATTATTTGGAAAATCATTAGAGAATAATAAGTGAAGAACTAAAAGTGATTATCAACAGGGAAGATGAAACATTCAGCAAAATAGCTATTCAATCATAATGATAATGACAACAACATAATAATAAACAATGATAATACTAAGTACTTCTATAATGTATTTTCATATGTTGTTTCATTTGATTCCAATTCCCTTATTTAATTCAACCAATCACAGCATTCTATCCTAACATATTCATTTATCCTCAGACAGTCCTATTTATGGCTATTTTCTCCTAATCATAAAGCAGGACTCAGGCCTTCTTAGCATCCCCAATTAACTTTATTAGCTTTAAGAATTCAACATTTTTCCACTTGCTAAGGGAAAACAATAAGATAAACAATCATCTAAAATATGTTTAAATATTTTTGAAAGTCTGAACTACTATGCAATTTTTTTCAGAAAGGAATAACTTTCATTCTATTCAGAGAGGAGATAAATTTTCTCCCCTTCCACCTTCATTGTAGATCTTCCACCCCAATTTCAGGTCCTCATTTCTCTCTTCTTTGGGATACATCAATATATTACTATTTACCTTTATAAGAGAAGCTCTTTGTAATTATATATTTAAAAGTTAAAGGAATTACAGAATCTTGAACATAGTTTAATGTTAATTTGAAACTAAATCCCTAGTGGAGAGTCACAGAGATTTGTTCTTGGCCCTGAATTCTCTAACATTATAATAAATAATTTGTATAGAGGTATAGATTACATGTTCACCAAGTTTGTAATGACACTAAGATAGGATAGCTGAGCCATCAAATGAGAGAATCAGGGTTCAAGAATATTTGAACAAACTAGAAAGTTAACGGAAAATGAGTATCTTCTTTAATCTCCATTCTTCTTGATATTTCTATAACATCTTATATAGTTAAACTCTTTCTTTCTAGATATTCTCTCCTATCTGAATTGTCATGCCATAACTTTCTCTTGATTTTTTTCTACCTCTCTGAATAATTATCCTCTCAGTAGCTAATGCTACTGTCATGTTATATGAATATAATCCCAAGGTTCTTTTCTGTCTCCTCTTTTCCTTCTACATTTTTTCCTTTGATTATTTTAATAATTTACATTGATTGAAATGTCATGTGTATCCTGGTGATCCCAAGACCTCTGTATTTATTCCCAGTCTCTTTTCTGGTCTCTAATTCTACATTGCCAACTCCCTATATTTTGAACTATATGACCAATGGGTATCTCTAATTTAAGGAGAAAATACAAGTCATGATGGTTTTTCCTAACCCCACCATTAGTATCATCAACTCCTCACTCTCACTTCATCTCTTTATAACGTGTTACATCGGATCTTCTATTCATTCAACCAGCAACATTCGACTTTAGACCCTTATCATTTCTCACTTGGTCTATTTCGAAAGTGTCCTAATTGGTCTTGATGTTCTCTGTTTTCTTCCCAAAACAATAGCTTTTCTACTCAACTGTCAAAATGTTTTTTTCTAAAATTACTGAGCTTGCCAAAATTTTCTCCTACTCATTAAAACTATAGTAATTTACTACTCACTTTAGGATAATATATAATAGCTTTCTTTTTTGTTCATTTATATTCCTTTACACTTTTTCTTCAATCCTCTGGTAAAATCTGCATTCATAGAACTTCCCTTTACAATTCTATAGTTCAAACAAATTGTCCTTCTTATTGTTTTTTTTATTCAGAGTTCTGGGCCAGTAATTTTTTTTAATAATCAGCTCTCACGAGATTTGAGGAAATAGAAACAATGCATTTTTCTTTTTCTAAAAGTAAGTTTTATTGATTTTTTTATCATCATGGTAGCTCTCTCACCTATATCTCCCTGAGAGGCATCCCATATGACAAACAGGTTAGATGACCTGATACATTGGAAAACTCCAAAAACATTTACAATGTATAACACTGGTAGACCTTCCATCTCAATAAGTGTACTTTCATATCTCTTCACCTGATTCCCATTTGATTTGTTGCATTTTTGTGTCACTTTTTGTATTATCGTTATATTTCAGTTATACTTATATGTTTTTCAATTACATAGCTATTATTTATATTCAGTTATATAGTCTTTCAATTATTTTTATAATTATATATATATACATATATATATATATATATATATGTGTGTGTGTGTGTGTGTGTGTGTGTGTGTGTGTATGTATTAATTTTGGCTCTATTAACTTCATTTTCCATCAGTTCCTCTAGATCTTTTCATGCTCTTTGTATTCATCACATACTCATTTCTTAAGACACATTAATATTCCATTACATTTAAGTACCAAAATGTATTTATCCATTCCCCACAGATAGGCATCTATTATTTCAATTCTTAGCTATGGCAAAATGTACTTCTATAAACATTTTGAATTATATAGGACATTTTTCTTATCTTGGGGATTAAGTTCAACAACGGACTGGTGTTTCTGGTTCAAAGTCTATAGACACTTTAGTCCTTTTATTTTCATAATTCCACATTTCTTTCCCAAACAGTTGTACCATTTCATAATTCCATTAGCAGTATATTAGTATGTTTATCTTTCTAAAACATTTCAACATTAACTGTTACTATTTTTCAACATTCTTTTTTCAATTTGCAGGGAATGAAGTGAAATCTCAGAGTTATTCTGATTAGCATTTCTCTAATTGCTAGTGATTTAGAATATTTTTAATGAACACAAACTATTCTAAGTTTAATTTCCCTTATTTGCATTTTCCATTTGACATCAACATCATCTTTTGGATAATACTAATACTAATACTAATAATACTAATACTAATAATTAATAGCTAACACATGTTGCTATGTGCTAAGTGCTAAGTATGCTAAGTGCTTTAAAATTATCCCATTGACTTTCACAACAACCCATGGAGGTAGTTGCTAGTATAATTTCAATTTTGCAGATGAATAAATTGAGACTAACTGAAGTTGAATGACTTTCCTAGGATGACACAGCTAATAAATATCTGACATGGAATTTGAATCCAGATCTTCCTGACTCTATCCACCTATCTACCCTGAACTGTAGCATTTGCCAGTTTACAAGTTTGATAGTCAACTCTCCTAAGTCAGTTAGTGCAACCTAGCTCCAGCACACTCCTGCATATAATATGTCTTTCTCTTCTCTGTCTTCCCTACCCATAATACAATTTCCTAACCTCTGCGACTTAGAATAACTATTTTCCATCAAGGCTCATCTTAAAGGTAATCCTCTAGCTGAAGTCTTTCCTGCTGTCTCCATTCCCTAAATTAATTATAGATAGATAGATAGATATAGATATATACATATGTATATATGAATGTGTATATATACATAAGCATTTAAGTATATTTACAAAACATGTTAGATTTCCCAATATTTGATTCTTCATCTCAAAAGCAAAAGCTACTTAACTTTTTCTTCATATCTCTATCACTTAGCACAATGCCTAATACTAGTGCTTAATAAGTGTCTGTTGATTGATTGATGATATATCAATGTATGGATGAGCTTCACTTTTTTCATAAAGGAAGATTAACTTTATTTTTTTTCTTTTTCTTTTTTAAATTAATTTTATAATTATAATTTTTGACAGTACATATGCATGGGTAATTATTTTTTTACAACATTATCCCTTGTATTAATTTTTCCAAATATTCCCCGCCCTCCCTCTACTCCCTCCCCCCGATGACAGGCAATCCCATACATATTTAATGTGTTACAGTATAACCTAGATACAATATATGTGTGTAAAACCAAATTTCTTGTTGCCCAGTAAGAATTGGATTCTGAAGATATAAGTAACCTGGGTAGAAAGACAATGGCACAAACAGTTTACACTCAATTCCCAGTGTTCCTTCTCTGGGTGTAGCTGTTTCTGTCCATCAACTGGAAGTGAGTTGGCTCTTCTTTATGTTGAAGATTTCCACTTCAATAAGAATACATCCTCATACAGTATTGTTGTTGAAGTGTATAGTGATCTTGTGGTTCTGCTCATTTCACTCAGCATCAGTTGACCTAAGTCTCTCCAAGCCTCTCTGTATTCATCCTGCTGGTCATTTCTTACACAGAAATAATATTCCATAACATACATATGCCATAATTTACCCAACCATTCTCCAATTAATGGGCATCCATTCATTTTCCAGTTTCTAGCCACTACAAAAAGGGCTGCCACAAACAAAGTCAGATAGTCCAAATTTTCTTTCTTTGGGAGGAAAGCAGACAACTTTTCCTAAGAATTGAAGTCATTCAAAAAAAGGACTGGTGGCAAGAGCTTAAGCTCTCAGAATCAAGGGGAAAAATTCAATTCGAACCTCAATCTTGGTGGCTGACCTGGACTCCTGCACTTCTGCCACTAAGACCAAGGCTAGACAGAAAGGCTCTCTAGAAAGCTGCCCAGCCCCAGGAAGGAAGTAATAAAGAATCTGGACTCTAAGAAAGCTAACCTGGCCCCAGGAAAGGAGACAAGGCTTGGAAAGAGACAATGAAGATTTAGCCTTTAATCCCTGGCTGCACTTGTGGTGATTACTGAACTGAAAGGAAGGCTGCTCCCAGAGACTCCAAAAACATCTCAAAAGAGAACATTACATTTTAGAGAGAACATTACATCTAATAATGGTTAGATTTGATCACCTACCAAATGCCCCTTCTAGATGTGAGATTCTAGAATTCTACAAACTGCATAAGCTTTAATGGATCCTCTTATAGTCTCATCTTTCACAGTGATAATTCTCTTGGCCACTTTTCCAAATTATTGGAAATATGAGATCATTATAATATCTCTATGTTGATTATTTCTAATAGTTTCATTCGATAAATAAAAATGCTCAGAAAATGGTACTATTTCTTAAGTCTGAGAATCAAAAATTAAAACTTCATACTGATTAATGCTAATGACAATTTGCTTTGAAATATTAATTATAAGTATTCTGAGAAAAGCAGTAAATTTCTTAAAAATGTCACCCTAAAATTTGTGGTGATTTGCTAATAAGTCACCTTAATATTATAACCACAAAAAGGATCCAAGTAAGCTATAAAGAAGATTAAGGACTTTTTAGCTGATATTTTATTTTCAAATAAAGTATGCAATCAAATTAAAATAGTATAGAGATACCACTACACACCTGTCAGATTGGCTAAGATGACAGGAACAAATAATGATGAATGTTGGAGGGGATGTGGGAAAACTGGGACACTAATACATTGTTGGTGAAGTTGTGAAAGAATCCAGCCATTCTGGAGAGCAATCTGGAACTATGCCCAAAAAAGTTATCAAACTATGCATATACCCTTTAATTCCAGCAGTGCTGCTATTGGGCTTATATCCCAAAGAAATACTGAGGAGGGGAAAGGGACCTGTATGTGCCAAAATGTTTGTGGCAGCTCTTTTCGTAGTGGCTAGAAACTGGAAGATGAATGGATGTCCATCCATTGGAGAATGGTTGGGTAAATTATGGTATATGTAGGTTATGGAATATTATTGCTCTGTAAGAAATGACCAGCAGGAGTAATACAGAGAGGCTTGAAGAGACTTACAGGAACTGATGCTGAGTGAAATGAATAGAACCAGAAGATCGCTGCACACCTCAATGTTATATGAAGATGTATTCTGATGGAAGTGGATATTTTCAACATAAAGAAGATCCAGCTTACTTCCAGTTGATTAATGATGGACAGAAACAGCTACACCCAGAGAAGGAACACTGGGAAGTGAATGTAAGTTGTTAGCACTACTGTCTATCTACCCAGGTTACTTACACCTTTCGGAATCTAATTCTTAACGATCAACAAGAAAATGGTATTTACACACATACATTGTATCTAGGTTATACTGTAACATATGTAAAATGTATGGGACTGCCTGTCATCTAGGGGAGGGAGTAGAGGGAGGAGGGGATAATTTGGAAAAATGAATACAAGGGATAATGTTATAAAAAAAATTACTCATGCATATATACTGTCAAAAAAAACTTATAAAAAATTAAAATAGTATAGTATAGTTCCAACTTGTTTCAGGTAGAAGTATAAAAAGGCAAAAATATTTAACTTCAGATTTGTTAATTTATTTGTTGAAAGTCACATTCTCCCAGATACAGAACTAGATATGCATAAGAAGCAGATGGAGATCTGTGTGTTATAACTTCAGGACTCTGGGAAAGCCATCTCAGCCCCCTGCAATTTTTAATAGAACATAAAGATTTTTTTTGTAAGGGGAAATTATGCTTAAAAAGCAAATAAGCACTGGAAGTATAGGGAAGTTATGTCAATTACACATCAACATAATTATACCCTAATTTGTAAATGAATTTAAATTTATTTCTTTTCTTATAGCATGTGTAAACAAAGGACAGTGAGGCAGAAATCATAAGGCCTAGGAGCACTTGGATAGGATAGAACAGACACAAAGGATTGGAGGAAAGGTATCATAGAATCATAAGGGTAAATATAGAGAGAAGATGTTGTAGAGTTTAACAACTATAAATCTTCCTGACTTTTTATTGATTATTGTTCCTTCGGGCAGTCTGGTAAAGCTTTTATCCCTTCTCAGAATCTTATTAAATAATTAAAGAAATGCTAAATTTCAGAGATGTATTAAAGTGAACATAAGATTTTTTTTAACTTTTTGAGTTCTTGCACCCCCCTGAAATCTATTCACATATTGCAGGTTAAAAAACCTTTGATGTCCATAAGCTTTACTAGATTGCTAAGGGTGTTTATTATACGAAAAGATTAAGAACTCCAGTCACAATCCAAACCATTCCTGAAATAGAATACAAGGAAACTAATCAATCTTTGTTTAAAGATGACTGGAGAGGAATAATCTCTCTTCTCATATGATCCATGTGACTTTGGGAGAATATTATTTATTAAGTAAAATTCTGTTCATGTGGTTTATTTGGTCACTATGTCTAATGAGTTAACAATACAGTATGTCAGTAAATAACAGGGATTTTGTATTGCATTAATGCAAATAACACCTCCAGAATAAAAGAAGTTTTAGGCAATTCTGCTTATCTATCCTACTTACCCAGCTTATAGAAAACTGAGTTCTATTCTGAAGACCGCACTTGGGAAAGAACTTTGATAAACTGGAGAGCATTGATGAAATGTATTAAGTTATTGAAGACATTTTAAACATGTCTTTCATCTATAAATTGAAGGACCTGTGGAGGTGGAGATTTAGGAATACAGATCATTAGACTTGACATTTTTAATGTCTTCCTAAGTAGAAGAATATTTAGTTAGCCTGTTATTGAAATGCAGAAATGAGATCAATGAAAAGATACTATAGATGGAGAAATCTGTGATCAATTTAAGAAAGCTGGATTCCCTTAACAGATAGTTTTCATCATAGTAAACAATCCCCAGCACAAGATAAAGGATGCCTTAGTCTAGTCAATATAGAATTTTGGCATAGGTATGAGTGAGACTAAATGACCTCTGAGAAACGTTTTAATCTAGTATTCTGTTTCTAGGATTGTGTGATAAAAGAAACTCTACAGAGAATGTGTTGGGGTTGAAAATACTTCAGAAATATTTTTGAAAATGCACTATTTTTGGCGGTTAAGACAAGCAATTTTTATCTTTAAAAACATCTTTTCAAAATATGTGGATGAGCTTAGGTAGCACCTCTGATTTGAGAGAGGAAAACAGCTGTGATCAAATAGTAGATAATAAATTGGACAGACAACAACCAACGTCCATGTTAACCTGCTTGGAAAATATTTTTCAAATAAAATTAAGCAATAAAATAAAGACATAACTGAAAAAAAGTGGTACAAAGAAAAAGTATCTTACAGATTTTGCCTACACAAAATCAAATACAACTAATAAAAAGAAAACACAAAAATCAAAAAACTCATTGATGGCAATATGTTTAGTAAAGGATCCAGTCATAAGGTAATTCTTATAGAAAATAAATATCTGAAGATTATTTCAAAGTTATTCCCATTGAAACTGACTGCTTCTTTTTGTTCTTTACATTTCATATACAGTGCCAGTCCTCGAGTGACTACCTATATGGGTATTGTTGTTTTAGCATCAATTTTCAAAGGTGATGCTTCAAAACTGAGGGAGGCTGTCCCTGAAAGCAGACTTGGAATTTGATCTGGAGAATTTCTAAACTTTCAGAATTCTTCGTCTACTTTCAAAGTATGTGGGGATTTTAAAGAAGAATTCTGTAGGACCCTACAACTGGACTTTTAGGAAATTAATTTTCCAAAATAAGCCTATGGCAGGGTCCAAGTATGAATATTGATATCAAGAAAAATTGAGAGTCATGAATCAAGCAGACTAGCCCCAAGTTCCTGATATCTGATGATAATGAAAAGGAGACTGATGTGGAGGAGTTCAAAGCTTTGATGTCTTGAAAGTGGAAGATATCAGACATGGACACCCAATTTAAAGTAATTAACAAAAAATAAGGAAATAGAAAACCTGAAGAAATCATGATAGAGTGAAGAAAAAAGAGGCATTTGCAAAAATTCCTGTGAACTTCCCTCTTAATAATGTCCTATGGAACCTTTTCCCAATCCCTTCAAAATTGAATCCAAGGGTAACTCAAGTTGCAAAAAGAACTTTGGAACACAGAAGATGGAGGGGAACAAAACCCTTAGGTAGCTTGCCTGGAACATGGTACTTGTTTCACAAATTCTTTTCCCATACAACAGTGATCGCCCTCATAATCAGAAAGAAGGGAAGCACCCACACTTGGTGATCAGAGAGAAAAGTCGAGAGACAGGAAGGAAAACATAAAGACTAAAATAATTTCAAGGGAAATAATTGGTGATAAGCAACATTTATATATATTTTTAAATCTGCACTGGTATTGAACAAGAGAGACATTGGCATTGTACTGAGTGCCTCACAATTATTATCTATTTTAAATGTCACGACAACCTGGAAGGTAGGTACCATTATCCCCATTTTACAGATAAGGAAAACTGAGGCAAACAGAAGTTATTTTCCCAGGTTCATATAGATAATAAGCTGCTGAGCGAGATTTAAAGTCATCTTCCTGACTATAGGTTCAGAACTCTATCCACTGAACCACTTAAAATAATAAACACTTGAAGTAAATATTCATCTCTAGAGATAAGCACTTTGTAACCAAAGAAACTGAGTTAAAATCTCCTGGGAAAGATGAAGATAGCACAAATTCTTAATTGAAAACGGCATGGCAGCTTTTCAAAATCCTCCAAAATAGTTCAGAAGATTAAGATGAGGGGAAGCAGAAAAATTTGAATCATTTCTTCAAAGTAAATAAGAGATGAATAAAATATTCAGCTTTCCATCTGGCCAAAAACCAAAAAGTTACGTTTTTATTTGTTTGTTTTTCAAGAGGCTAAACAACAAACAGTCCATAAATATGGAATAGTAAAATATTTCTATTTTTTACTTGATTCTTCTCTTTAAAAAGGCCTTCACATCATTTGAGTGACAGAGAGGCATCAAAGAAAGCAATAGAAGGAACAAAAGATAAAATGGGAAAAAAATGAAAATAAAACAGAAGTGAGTTAATAGATTAAAGAGGAAGTTTTATTCCCTTATAACAGGTAAATGCATAGGTAGTAGAAAAAATAAAAATGAATTCCTCTCAGATAGGGAGAGGATAGATGCCATCACTGTGTTACTTCTACAGCAGAAAGGGAGCAATCAGACATCAGTGTGAGACAATTCTGCAGAGGTGAGCAGAATGAGATAAGAATAGGGCAGGGAATCATGGAGAGGAAGGGGAATTTTACAAAGTGTTTCAAGGACCTTAGTCCAGTTTTAAACTATTAAGGCTTAAAACTTTAAAGTTTTAAACTAACAGAATTATTTTTTAATCTATCTCAAAATGCCACGAAGATTTTGTGTATACCATGTATTCATCTCAAGAACAACTTTTATAGACAGTCATCAAGCTAAGTATCAATACCTATGAGTGATGAGAAAATGATTGGTTCTTAGAGAAAGCTTATTTTTAGAGGGAAAAATTAAATGAATAGAGATGCTCAGAAAGAAAAAAGACCAATGAACTGATAACTATAATGGAGTTCTCTTTTAAAAGATCAACAAAAGTGATAAATTATTATCCAACTTGATCAAGAAAAAGATAGAAAAGTTAAATTACCCCAAAATAAAAATTTTAAAGTTCAAACATAATGCTTGATTTTTAAAGCAGAAAGTATTATATGCAATTACATACATATATATATACATATATTTGTATCTAAAATGTGTGTACCTATACATACATATAATTATGAGAGAGAGAGAGAGATAAAGAGAGAGAGAGAGAGTGTGTGTGTGTGTGTGTGTGAGAGAGAGAGAGAGAGAGAGAGAGAGAGAGAGAGAGAGAGAGAGAGAGAGAGAGAGAGAGAGAGAGAGAGAGAGAGAGAGAAAGAGAAGGGGAGAGGGAGTCTGGCACATAGTAAGTGCTAAATAAATGTTTTTTGACTATTAAAAACACCAAAGAGCACGGACATCTAAATATCCTTATTTTATATGAACATAAATATATATAGAAAAAAGTAAAATTATTTTAATTTAAGATATCACTTTCCCCTGTCAATACTAAGTAGGAACCCAAAGGCAGAGAAAATATTTTTCCCTATAGAAGGACTGTTTAGATTTAATCTATTGCATGTTTTGGGATTAAGAATGTAGCAGCTACCTTTCAGCACCTAATCAATCATTTGTTGTCTGGATAGAATCCTTTGTATATAGAAAAGTATAGGAAATTTCAGCTAGGTGTGACAATTCTGAGACAATTAATTGGGTGAAGTAGTTTGTAGAATAAAGTTGAAGCCATTTGAAAATAAAATACTAAGAAAAACAAACATGCAAAGACTCTCAGAATTTCTTAAATAAATATCTCCCTGGCTGATTTCTAAAATTATAATTTTGGCAGAGACTATTCCCTCCCTTGATATTCCCTTTCCATCACTTAGTAAATGATATTAGAGAATTGTTGACATTCTTTCCTCTCTCAATCTCATTCTTGGCTCCCATATTTCCATATTATGCCGGCTCCTCTAGGAAATTCCCTCCTTGTTCAAGTCTTCCTCACCATGGAACAACCACCTCTACTGACTTTTTAACATGGAAAGCCCATTTCCCTCTCTTCTTGGCTAGTTTCTCCTGAAGCCTCCCTTTTGTTGAGAAGACCAAACTAGCCTTAATTTCCCTCCTGCCTTTATTCTGGCTTCTAGACTTCAGGACTCTTCCCAGTACCTCCAGGTACCTTCATCTCATATGAAGTCTTATTCTCGGACTTTAAAATCTAATGGAAAGTCACACACCTAAATGGCACGCACAAAGTCAGGCATTTCTGAACAACTGACCAACAACGACTGCGTTCTTGGGGCTATTCACAAAAATAATGATAACTTTCTAGTCACCAGCTTGTGCTGCTAATGCCAAGCATCATTAAACCATTCAATTGACAGCAACATATTCAACCAATAACAGGTTAGTAGACTTGTCTAATGGAACACTCTCACAGAGAAACAGTTTAGAAACTAGCTTTAATTTGTAAGTGCTACTATCTACTTCCACATTTAGGACACTATGCAGTTGTTACCAAGTGAAGATGTTGGAAAGAAGTTTGTAAACCAAAAAATACAGAGCAGTGAAAATAGAGAGAGACCAGGACATGAGATTCCAGTTTAATTCCTAAATCTACCTTTAAATAGTTGTGTGAACTGAAGAAATTTCTGACTTCTATGGTACTGTTTCTTCCTCTGTAAAAATAAATTTGGAATATATTATTTCTCCAACTACTTCTAAATAAGATAATCTCTTATTTTATCATTAGTCCTTATAAACAGAGAAGTATTAAGAGAAGTGCTGAGGATCAAAATGATGATTTTGAAAACATATTTAAGAGTATCAAGTGCTTTGAGATAATTAATGATTTTGTCTAATAATTAAAGGTTAAGTCTCCTATATCTATAAGAAAAGTAGATTTAAGAATCTTCACTTTCATTTATGAATTTAATTTAATTATGGTGTCGCTAATTGTATTTTATTAAAACCATAATTTCTTACTTTATTGTAAATTGTTTATTAAAATCCCACATATATGTTTGTTAATATTTTACAGTGGTGTTGATGTCACATTTTGTGAAGGAAACCAATAGGAAGACAAGATTGACATTATAAAAATTCATTTCACAGCAAACTTTTCAAGAATTCCCCTCTACCATTAATCATGGCACCTTTTCTTCAATATCTAATCAGAAACACATCAAGTTTCATTAAAAGTCAATTCATTTTAAGACCAAAACACTTCTAAGAATACAAATGAAAAGAGATAGCAGAATAAAAGGAAGAATTATTTCTTTTAATAATACAATTTGCTTTATAAACATTAGGAAACAAATGATGTGTACCTAACAATGATTTAGGCTATATATTTCAGGTCTTCAGATTATTGTATACAGAAAATACCAAGGTGATCTCCAAATATTAAATTGTGAAATATTATTCATTCAGAACATTCAGAAGACTAATAGAAAGTCATGCTTGATGAGATTGTACCCTTATAGCTACAGAAAACATTGGATTAAATGGAAAGTCACTGCCTAAACTTAACCCATGATCTAGGCAAAGCAATGAGTGATTTAGGTTCTTTTTTAATTTTTATGATGAGAAGTAGGTATAGCACTGAGGTAATTTTAGATTTTGCTATGGTAACAAGCTTGACTTTATTGCATAAGTAGGAAGAAACTCTCAACCCACTAATATATGAATAGTTCTATAGTATATGCAGCCTGATTCCAGGTGCTGTAAATTACTCAGGAAAGAGTGTGTGTGTGTGTGTGTGTGTGTGTGTGTGTGTGTGTGTGTGTGTGTGTGTGTTTGTGTGTTGAAACAACACTGAAGAGTAAAAATGGTATATCTATACTCCAAAAGAAAAAAAAAAAATCATCAAATAAATAAATAAATAAATAAATAAATAAAATACTGTTTATAAATATGTGATATAAGTCACACTTGTTCTAGAAAGGTTTTTAAATGTGATAGATCATAAATAGCCTACTCAAATGTTTCCTGCCAATTGCTTTACAGTTACCTGTAAGTTAAACTATTTAATAGTGTTGTAAATATTTATTTCTTTTCCATTCAGTTTTTGTTAGAATATAAGTGTGTTACAGCCTATACTATAAGTGTAGATAAATATCAAATATATGTGTTCATGTTTTCATTTCCATTCATTATGATTCTCTGCTTTTCAATTTTATTCCAATAATTGGGATTTTGTCTTTCTTTTAAAATTAAACTTTCCTGATGATTTTCACCTACAATTATGTTAACATAAAGGTATTTCAATTTAATTTATTCAATTCACTTGTCTTTTTATTTTAATCTTTTATATTTCTCACTTATGATTATTTTGTATTTACTTTGTGCTTGGTTATAGTCTATTAATTTATTGATTTTTGTGCTATTTTAACTTTAAAGTCAAATCATTAGTCTTCTATTTCTCCCCTCTTGTCAATATATAAATTTAAGATAAAAATTAGCTTTTGAGATTTTTTTTAGTTACAGCTCATAACTTTGATATGCAATATTTGCATTGTCATTATTATTAAAACATTTATTGTTTTTGCAATTTGGTTAAGCTCAGTAATTTTTTTTTAGTCTTCATATAGGTTTCTCTATATTTTTCTAGGAAATTTATTTATTTTTAATACACATTACTTTATGAATCATGTTGAAAGAGAAAATCAGAGTAAAACAGAAAAAGCATGGTAGAGAACAAAACAGAAAAAAAGAAATGAACATACATGTGTTGATTTACATTCAATCTGCTTAATTCTTTTTTTTCTGGAAGCAGATGGCATTGTCTGTCTAAAGTCTATTGGGATTGCTTTGGATGAATGAACCACTGAAGAGAGCCAAGTCTTTCATAGTTGATTATCAAACATTCTTGATGTTATTGTGCATAATGCATTCCTGGTTCTGCTTATTTCACTCAGCATCAGTTTGGGTAAATATTTACAGGCTTTTCTAAAAGCAGCTGGCTTACCATTTTTATAGAACAATAATATTCCATTTTATTTATATACCTTAACTTGTTCATCCATTCCCCAAATGATGGAAAAATAATCATTTTCCAAGTCTTTGCTATACAAAAAAAAGATGCTATGAAACATTTTTGCATATGTGGGTCCTTTACTCTCCTTTAAGATTTTCTTTGGGACACAGTAATGGCACTTCTGTGCCAAAGGATATGCACAATTATATAGCACTTTGGGCACAGTTCCAAACTGCTCTCCAGAATAGTTGGATCAATTCACACAATTCCATCAACAATGCATCAGTATCCCAATTTCCCACATCCCCTTCAGCATTTATCATGATCTTTTCCTGTCACCTTAGCCAATCTGGGAGGTGTGAAGTAGTATTTTGATTTGCATTTCTCTAATCAATACTGATTTAGGGCATTTTTCATATAATTATAAATGACTTTAATTTCATCATCTGGAAATTGTTCACATTCTTTGATGATTTACAAGGGGGAAATCTTGTATTCCTGTAAATTTGACACAGTTCTTTATATGTTTTAGAAATAAGACCCTTATCAGAGAAACTGATTGTAAAGTTTTTTCCCTAGATTTGTACTTCCCTTTTTAATCTTATTTCTGTTTGGTTTGTGCAAGAATTGTTTTAGTTTAATGTAATTAAAGTTGTCCATTTTACCTTTCATAATATTCTCTAGCTCTTCTTTGGTCATAAATTCCTCCCTTCTCCAAGGTTCTGATAAGTAAATTACTCTTATTCTCCTAATTTGTACATCATCCTTTATTTCCAAATTATTTGCCCCATTTTAAGCTTATTTTGGTATGGGGTATGAGATATAGGTCTATTCTAAATTTATTAGATATTAATTTCTAGTTCTCCCAGCAATTTTGCTAATTATTGCATAGAGGATGTCATTTGGAAGAATGTTTATTTATTTTTGTTTCTAAGAATGTAAAGAAAGTAAAATATATTAAATGTATCTCTTTGATTTCCATTAATGTTAGAAAGAGCTAATTGTGTTATTATTTTACAGAGATTATATCAATTCTGAATACTGAAAGCACTGCTACCTTAAAGTCTTCTAGACAAAGAAACATAAAAATATATTTTCCATCTTTAACATAACACTTCTCTGTTGAAATGCCAGAGATTGAATAGAATTTCTATAAAGATTCTATTGGAAAATAATTACAAGCCACCTACCTAATTCTCTTAAAGACTCCAATTTTCTATCTTTTCAATTCTAATAGTTTTAGCTTTCTTTTTCTCTTAGCAGAAAAATAAAACACAAATCATCTGTCTAGTGTTTATAAATGTAACAATTTATTTTCTGATAATTCTTTTTTTTAGAAATATATAAAGTTTCTTTCACAAACAATCAGAGCCAAGGTGGCAAAATAAAAAAGGGCCTTGCCTGACCTCCCTCCCCAAACAATTTTCAATACCTTTAAATAATACTTTTTAAAACTGTGGAGCAGCAGAGCGCCCCAAAAGAAGGAGTGAAACAATTTTCCAGCCCAATATAGAAGTTCAAGAGGAAGAGTTTGTTGCACCAACATGAGAATAGAGCACAATACAATGCAGGGACTGCCTGCCAGCATAATCCCAGCAGGCAAAAAACTAGCCTTGGGAGCCATTGAATCATCAATGGAAGCGGGTGGGTTCCAGATCTCTCAGCTCACAGATGATAAGGGGGTGAAACAACTGGTCAGAATGAGATTACAGGGATCCCTTTAATAGCACTGAAACACCTTTGCTCCTAATCAGATACAGGTTACTACACTGGGTGTCAGTCCCAGATGGAGGAGGACCAATAACACACCAGTTTGCAGATATAGTGAAATAGGGATTCTAAGGCAGAAATAAGTGATTGTGGTCACTTACAGACCAAAGTATAGGCCAGGAGAGTTCTCCTTGGATCATACTACTTTAGAAGAATAGAAAACTTACAGATCCCTGGAAATAATACTGAAAACAGCTGTATAAAATTCCCAAATCTTGGAACAATGCACACTCTGCCTTGAAGAGGTAAAAGTCAGATAATAGGCTGGGAAAATAAACAAACAACATAAAAGGATTTGGACAATAGAAAGTTACTATGGTGACAAGGAAGATCAATACACTCAGAAGAAAACCATAAAATCTCCAAAGTACAAAGCCTCCAAGAAAAAAAAATGTCTCAGACCATAAAAGATCTCTGAAAGGATTTTGAAAATCAAGTAAGAAAGAGAAAAAATTGGGAGAGAAATGAGAGTGATACAAGAAAATCATGAAAAAAAGTATCAACAAGTTGTTAAAGGGAGACACACAAACAAATTATTCGGAAAAAAGAAAAATACCTAAAAACAGACTGGGCTAAATGGGAAAAGAAGTTTAAAAATCCATTCAGAACAATGCTTTCAAAACCAGAATTGGAGAAATGCAAAAAAAGAGGCACACAAATTTGCTAAAGAAAATAACTCATTTTTTAAATAATTTTATCATTATAACATTTTATTTTTTGACAGTACATATGCATAGGTAATTTTTTTTTACAACATTATCCCTTGTACTCCCTTCTGTTCCGAGTTTTTCCCATCCTTACCTCCATCTCCTCCTCTAGATGGCAGGCATTCCCATACATATTAAATGTCTTATAGTATAACCTAGGCACAATATATATGTGCAGAACCAAATTTTGTTGTTGTTGTTGTTGCAAAGGAAGAATTGTATTCGGAAGGTAAAAATAATCTGGGAAGAAAAACAAAAACAAAAAAATGCTCACAGTTTGCACTCATTTCCCAGTGTTCCTTTTCTGGGTGTAGCTGATTCTGTCCATCATTGATCAATTAGAATTGGATTAGCTCTTCTCTATGTTGAAGATATCCACTTCCATCAGAATACATCCTCATACAGTATCATTGTTGAAGTGTATAATGATCTCCTAGTTCTGCTCATTTCACTCAGCATCAGTTGATGTAAATCTCTCCAAGCCTCTCTGTATTCCTCCTGTTGGTCATTTCTTACAGAGCAATAATAATTCCTTAACATCCATATACAATAATTTATCCAACCATTCTCCAATTGATGGGCATCCATTCATTTTCCATTTTCTAGGCACTACAAAAAGGGCTGCCACAAACATTTTGGTACATACAGATCCCTTTCCCTTCTTTAGTATTTCCTTGGGATATAAGGCCAGTAGTAGCACTGCTGGATCAAAGGGTATGCACATTTTGATAACTTTTTGGGCATAATTCCAGATTGCTCTCCAGAATGGTTGGATTCTTTCACAACTCCACCAACAATGCATCAGGGTCCCAGTTTTCCCACAGCCCCTCCAACATTCATCATTATTTGTTCCTGTCATCTTAGCCAATCTGACAGGTGTTTAGTGGTAGCTCAGAGTTATCTTAATTTGCATTTCTCTGATCAATAGTTATTTGAAACACTCATATGAGTGGAAATAGTTTTAATTTTATCATCTGAAAATTGTCTGTTAATATCCTTTGACCATTTATCAATTGGAGAATGGTTTGATTTCTTATAAATTAAAGTCAATTCTCTGTATATTTTAGAGATGAGGCCTTTATCAGAACCTTTAACTGTAAGAATGTTTTCCCAATTTACTTCCATTCTAATCTTGTTTGCATTAGTTTTGTTTGTGTAAAAACTTTTTAATTTGATGTAATCAAAATTTTCTATTTTGTGATCAACAATGATCTCTGGTTCTCCTTTGGACACAAATTCCTTCCTCCTCCACAAGTCTGACAGGTAAACTATCCTATGTTCCTCTAATTTATTTATGATCTCATTCTTTATGCCTAAATCTAGGACCCATTTTGATCTTATCTTAGTATGTGGTGTTAAATGTAAGTCCATGCCTAGTTTCTGCCATACTAATTTCCAGTTTTCCCAACAGTTTTTGTCAAATAATGAATTCTTATCCCAAAAGTTGGGATCTTTGGGTTTGTCAAACACTAGATTGCTATTTTTATTCACTATCTTGCCCTGCGAACCTAATCTATTCCACTGATCAACTAGTCTATTTTTTAGCCAATACCAAATGGTTTTGGTGACTGTTACTTTATAATATAGTTCTAGATCAGGTAAAGCTAGACCACCTTCATTTAATTTTTTTTTTCATTACTTCCCTTGAAATTTTCGACCTTTTGTTGTTCCATATGAATTCTGTTGTTATTTCGGAATATCATGTTCCAGGCCCTTCATTCTTTTAATGTGGACGCTGCTAGATCCTGGGTTATCCTTATTGTGGCTCCTCCATATCTGAATTGCTTTTTTCTAGCAGCTTCCAGTATTTTTTCCTTTGTCTGATGGTTCTTGAACTTGGCCAATATATTTCTTGGTGTTTTGATTTTGGGGTCCCTTTCAGTAGGTGATTGATAAATTTTTTCAATATCTATTTTACCCTCTGTTTCCAAAACATCTGGGCAATTCTCTTTGATAATTTCCTGGAAAATAGTGTTCAAGTTCTTTTTTTCCTCACATTTTTCAGGTTGTCTGGTTATTCTCAAATTGTCTCTCCTGGATCTGTTTTCCAGGTTCGTTGTCTTTCCAATAAGGTACTTGACATTCTTTTCAATTGTTTTTCGTTTTTTTGGTTTTGCTTGACTACTTCTTGGTTTCTCCTTGCGTCATTCATTTCTACTTGTTCGAGTCTAATTTTCAATGATGTATTTTCTTCACTCACTTTTTTTATATCTTTTTGTAATTGTCCAATTGAGTTTTTAAGTGAGTTTTTTTTCTTCTATGGAATTTTTTTTCTATTTCATCCATTTTCTCTTTTAGAGAGCTGTTTTCTTTATCCAGCTCACTAATCCTGTTTTCCTTGGAGTTGTTTACCTTTTCTAATTCACTAATTTTATTTTTCAATGATTTTTTTTCTTTATCCACACTGTCTTTAAATGCATGAAGTGACTTCTCCAGGCTCTCTTGCCAAGCTTCCCTTTCCTTTTCCAATTTTTCTTCTATCTCCCTTGTGAGAGCCTTTTTGATTTCCTCTATGAGATTCTTTTGTATTGAGGAGCAGATCATATCCCCCTTAGGGAATTCCCCTGGAGACAATCTGCTTTTAGTGTCCTCAGTATTTGAAGTCTGCACTCTCTCAATACAGAAGCTGTCAATGGTTAGAGCCCTTTTACATTTTTTGTTCATTTTGTCAGAGCAGAATCAAAGAAAACAAATTGACAAGAGAAACAATTGGTCTGTTTTTTTTGGGGGGGAGGAAATGGGGCTGGATGGTGTTACCGAGCTTCCTCTCGACTGAGGGAGTCAGTAGCCAAGCACTAACAGGACAAGGATGGCTGTGCTGTGTCTGTGCTCCAAGGCTCTAAGAACACACTGAGTCACTCTGGGTGTGGGTGGGGGTGGGGGTGATCGGGTCCCAAGAGACACTAGCTTTCTGGGGTTTCATTCTTCACCTCCGGTGTTTACAACCTCTCCACTGCTCCTGGCTTGCTGCCAAGATGGAATATCCACACTGGGGTAAAAGTCTTTTTGCAGAAACGGCAGAGATCATACCCCTCCCTACTCTGGTCTGAGCTGTGTGAGCTGTCTCTCTGGCTTGCCTGGCCTCAATCTGTGCCCAGTCTGTTCGGCCCTTCCCCAAGCAAACACAGACCTTCTCTGGCGAATTTCAAGGATGTCTTCTGTTGGTGATTATTTGTGGGTTTCTTTTCCAGTCAAGCATTAACTCCGAGGCTTGTCAAGAAGGAAGTCCTGAGAGAAAACGGGGAGCTCAAGCAGCTTTCTGCCTCCACACCGCCATCTTTGCTGGAAGTCTGAAAATAACTCATTTAATAGTAGAATTGGAATTTCCATTTGGAAAATGGATTTGGGAATCAGGTACAAAAGCCCACTGAAGGAAATTATGTCTTAAAAACCATGACTGAGCAAATGAAAACTAATGATTTTATGAGAAATTAAGAAACAAAAAAACAGAACCAAAAGAATGAAAAAAAAAAAAAAAAAAGAAAGAAAACAATGTGAAATTGAAAAAAAAAAAAAAAAACCATCAATCTCCTCTTGAAAGAGAGCCCAAATTGAAAACTCCCAGGAATATTATCTACACATCCCAGAGTTCTAAGGAAAAAATATTACAAGCAACAAGAAAAAAAAAAAAAAAACTATTCTAGTGTCCCAGTCAGGAAAACACAAGATTTAGCAGCTTCTACATTAAATAAGCATGGGGCTCAAAAATATAATATTTTGGAGAGCAAGGAGTTGGGATTACAACCCAAAGTGACCTAAGCAGCAAAACGAAGTCTAGTCTTGAGGGGGAACTTGGGCATTCCATGAGGTGAAAGACTTTTGATGAAACGACCAGAGCTGAATAGAACATTTGACTTTCAAATAAAAAATTCTAGAGAGGCATGATATTTGTAACTTATAATAACTTTCTTGTTAAAGGGACATTTAGAAGGAATACATATATATATATATATATATATATATATATATATATATATATATATATATATATATATATATACATATATATATATATATATATATATATATATATATATAGACAGAGGGCACAACTATTAGCTGAATGTGAAAGGATAATATCCTTTAAAAAATAAAATAAAGAATTGAGAGAAGAATATACTGGCAGAAGGCGAAGGGGAAATGTAGAATGGAGAAAGTTTTCATGCATAAAAAGACAAGAAAAAGCATTTACAATAAAATGGAAGATGGGGGAGATAACGGGAATGATGGGACCTTACTCTCCTCATAATTGGCTCAACAAGGGAATAACTTACACATTTAATTGAATGTAGAAATTTATCTCACTCTATAGAAAATTAGGAGAGGAAGGGCATGAGAGAAGAAGTTTGGAGAAGAGTAGTAGAAGGAAAGACAGATTGGGGGAGAGGATAATTATAAGCAAAACATTTTTTGAGTAGGGCTTGAGTAAAAAGAGAAAGAGAATAGAATAAGTTGTGGAAATATAGTTAGCAAGAATAATTGTGTAAAAAAAGTTGAAGCATGTATCTCTGATGAAGGCCTTATTTCTAAAATATGCAGAAAACTGACTCAAATATAAAAAAGAGCCATTTCTCAATTTATAAAGAGTAGGTGGGGAGGGAGGAAGAGAATCTGCAACTCAAGGTTTGAGAAATGAATGTTAAAATTGTTTTTTTCCATATAAATAATAGAAAATAAAATACTATTTTTAAATAACTGAATTTCTCAATAGACATCTCATCAATTCATTTTAGAGTTTCAGTAGGTGATTAAACTCTGTCAGTTTTATATCTCACAATTCTACATTCATCTGACAAACAATGAAAATGTCACCTCAAGAACTTATACCGTGTTCCTATACTTTGAGAAATTTAGTTCAATTTCATTATACTTATATGCTCTATTATCCCCATCTAATGATAGATTTATAATCATTGTAGTACTTTCCTAATTGTTCATCTTCTGAATTGAATGAAAGCTCCTTAATATCAAAGAACCACATTTTTTATCTTCTTATTTTCATTGGCTAGAACAGTTATTGAAAAGAGCTTAATAAATTGTGATTTATTGATTATTAAGGTTGTTGATTGTGATCATCAAATCATTGTTGCATTCTATAAATTAGTAGATATTACCTTCCATTTTTTCTTTCACTTTTGTAACAACAGCCCAAAATCCAAGACTCATAGTTTGCCTAGAATTAAGGTTTACTTGTATCCACACTGATGGCATTTATTTTTCTATTTATTTGGCAGAAATCATCATATGCTGCCAATTTTAACATTAGTTTTGAATTTTTTCCAAGTTCTAATATAAGTTAACATGTTTATTTTTCAGAAAAAGGAAAATATGTTTCTTTCAACCAAAGTTTTTCTACATTTTAATGTCATAGTAGACAAATAGCAAATGTCCTCATTAATGGGAAAATAGCAATGTTAGATATTCATACTGTTCATTCTATCAGAGTTCATATTATCCTACATTATTACATTTTAACTTTTTTTTTCCAATTTTGAAGATATACCTTTCAATTGCTCTTAGTATAACATGAGGAAAAACATATTGACAAGCAGCAGGAGTTTGAAAGAGATGGATCACTTAGTGTATTTGCATATAATTTGGAGAAGAGTAAAATTTGAGTGGTGTAATCACAGTTCTAAGATCAGAATGTAATTGGGAAGTTCTCTATAAAAATCAATAGTTCCATTTTAAGCCAATTTAGTTACATGGTCCACTGACAAAATAATTACATTTGCATTACATTTGTAGCAAACCACTGTTAAACTTCTGGCAGCTTCAAAATTGAATAAGATTCATGCTGAACAGATTGCTCTTTTTTAAAAGTTAATTTGTTTAGTTTAATCTATTTTAATTTATTTTGTTAAATATTCCCAAATAAAACATAAAAATATTAACAATCATTTTTTAAAATTGAGCTGCAAGTTTTGTAACTCCTACCTCTCAATCTTCCTTAAGAAAGTCACATAATCTATCTTCCCATATTAGCCATGATGCAAAAGAAAACAAAAAAAATAAAATAAAGAAAAATATAAAGTAAACATATATGCTTCAATCTGCTTTGAGAGTTCATCAGTTCTATCTCTGGAGATTCATAGAATACTTCATCATAAGACCTTTGGAATTATTTTGGATCATTATATTGATCAGAATAGCTAAGTCTTTCTCAGTTGATCATCCTTACAATATTGTTGTTGCTATGTACAATATGCTCCTGATTCTGGTCACTTCACTTTGCACGAGTTCATATATGTCTTTCCAGGTTTTCCTGAAATCATTCTGCTCATCATTTCTTGTAGTACAATAGTATTTCATCAAAATAATACGTCACAACTTGTTCAATCATTCCCCAATTCATGGGTATCCCCTCAATTCCTCATACTTTAACATGACAAAAAAAGAGCTGCTATAAATGTTTGTACAAATAGGCCATTTTTCCTTTTCTTTAATCCGTTTAGGATATAGACCTACAAATGTTATTTCTTCATCAAAGCTTATGTTCAGCCTCATATTTTTAGGATGTAGTTTCAAATTATAGTCCAGAATGTTTGGACTATTTCACAACTGAACCAACAATGCATTAGTGTTCTGATTTTTCCACAACCTTCTAATATTTGTGATTTTCTTTTCTGTCATATTAGTCAATCTGACAGTGATGTGACAGTTTATTTTAAAATATTTCATTTCCTGAAATAGTATTTGCTAATATTTAATTTAGAATTTTAAATCAATATTAAGAACAGTCTTAATTTTCATTTCTCAAATAAACTGTTTTTTAGAACAATTTTATATGACTATGGATAGCTTTGATTTCTTCTTCTGAAAACTGCCTTTTTATGCCCTTTGACCGTTTATCAATTACAGAATGACACATTGTTAATAAATTTGACTCTGCTCTAGTTATTTGTTCAGATATGAGGCCCTTATCCAAGAAACAGAATGTAAACATTTTCCTCCCAGTTCCCTACTTTTCTTCTCTTCTTGGCTACATTGATTTTGTTTGTATATATTTATTTTAATTTAATTTTATCAAAATTGTTCATTTTACTTCTGTGGTATTTTCTATCTCCTTTTTGGTTCTAAATTCTTTCCTTATCTAAAGATCTAATGGGGAAAATTTTCCATGTATCCCCTATCTTTATGTCTAAATCATGTATTCATTTTGATATTATTTTGGCATACAGCACGACATGTTGATCTATACTTAGTTTCTGACAAACATCAGTCCAGTGTTGCAAGCAATTTTTGTCAAATGGTGAGTTATCCTGAAAGCCTGAATCTTTGGGTTTATCAAACATTAGAGTACTATGGTCATTTACTACTATGTATTTTGTACTTATTGTATTTCACTGATCTATCCACTACTCTATTTCTTAGCCAGTACCAGACTGTTTTGATGATCTCCACTTTGTAATACAGTTTGAAATCTGGCACTGCTAAGCCATTTTCCTTCATTTTTTTTCATTGAATCCCTTGATATTCTTGACTTTTGTTCTAGATGAATGTTGCCATATTTTTTCTAGCTCTGCAAAATAATTCTTTGGCACCTTCATTAGTATGATATTAAATAAGGTTACAAATAAAGTAATCGTTATATTGGCATATCCTATCTATGAACACTTTATATTTCTTTAATTGTTATATCTTACTTTAATTGTGTGAAAACTGTTTTGTGTTTATAAAGTCAATGGGTTTGTTATGGTATGAAAAATCTCAACAATTTTATATTGTCCGCAGCATTTTGTTTGTGAATGATATTTCTCTATCTTTTCCTGCTTGACTTTGTGGTAATATGTAGAAATACTGATTATTTGTGTGTCTCTATTTTATATCCTATAACTTTGCTAAAGTTTTTAATTATTTCATCTAGGTTTTTTTTTTTTTTTTGGTTTATTTGCTTTCTCTGGGATTTTTAAAAGTATACCATCTTATCATCTATAAAGAGATGCAAAATATTAAATAAAATATTAGCAAAGTGATTACACCAATTTATCATGAGGATAATATATTATGACCATGTGGAATTTATGCCAGAAATGCAGGGCTGGTTCAATGCTAGGAAAACTATTAGAATAATTGAACATATCAATAACAAGCTTAAAGGAAGTCATATAATTACCTCAATAGATGCAGAAATGATTTTTGACAAAATAAAGTATCTATTCCCATTTGAAAAAAAACACTAATGAACATAGGAATAAATGGAGCTTTTCTTAAAATGATAAGCAGTATCTATTTGAAACCATTAGCAAGTATTATCTGAGGAATAAGCTAGAAACTTTCTCATTGAAATCACTGGTGAAACAAGGTTGCCCCTTACCAATAACATTATTCAATATTGTACTAGAAATGTTTGTTTTAGCAATAAGAAAAGAAAAATAAATTTGAGGAATTGGAAAAGGTAATGAGCAAACAAAACTGTCTCTCTTGGCAGATAATATGATGGTGTATTAAGAGAATCATAGAAAATCATCAACTAAAAAATCTAATTGAAACAATTAAATACTTTAGCAAAATTACAGGATATAAAATGAAACCACATAAATCACCACTGTTTTTGTATATTATCAACAAAGCTTAGGAAGGAGAAAGAAAAAAGAAATACCATTCTAAATAACTGTAGATGATATAAAATATTAGGAATCTACTTGCCAAGACAAATCCATGAATTATATGAACACAATTACAAAACACTTTTTGAACAAATGAAATCAGATCTAAACAACTAAAAAATTGCTCACAAAAAAGTCAAACTGATATAATAAAAATGAAACAAATTTATTTATTCAGTGCCATACCAATCATACTATCAAAATGTTTTATAGAACTAGAAAAATAGTTTTCAACATTCACCTGAAAGAACAAAAGTTCAAGAATATCAAGGGAATTAATGGGAGGAAATAGCAAAATAATGTATCCTAGCTATGTCAGTTCTAAAATACATTATAAAGAAGCAATCATCAAAACTATTTGATAATGACTAAGGAATAGAGTGAAGGATCAGTTTGGTACTCAAGACACAAAAATCAGTGACAGTAGCAATCTGTCATTTGAAAAGCCTAAAGACTCCATTTTCTGGGATAAGAATTCACTATTTCATAAAACTGCTAGGAAAACTGGAAAATAGTATGGCAGAAACTCTGCATAAACCAACATCTCACATCCTATGTCAAAATAAGGTCAGAATAGATACATGATCTTGATGTGAACAGTGATAGATATAAGCAAATTAGGAGAACAAGGAATGTTTTACCTGTGAGATCTAAGGAGAAAAGAAGAATCCGTGACCAAATAAGAGATAGAGGATATTATGTAATGCAAAATGGATTTTTGATTACATTGACCATGAGTGCAACCAAATGGAGAAAGGAACAACAAAGAATGAAAGGGAGAGATAACATCATAGAAACAGTAAACATGAACTTACACAGAGTTTGGTAGACTGGAGGACACAAGGTACTGGTGAGCAAGGGTCAACAGAGTCAGCAAGAAGTGGATATCACTGAGCCTCTGAACTTCAACTCCTTCCTTTCCAATTACATTACAAAAAATATCTTAATAATTTTAGCATAGCATAAAGGATCTCATCCCTCAAGTTTTGCTAAATTGTGTTCAATTATTTATTTTCAACAAAAATAATAAAACTAAACATATTAAAATAATACTATTTAGGCTAAGATCCTTTGTCTCCCCAGAGACTTTGGAAGCTGTAGCCAGACTTTCAACATGAAGAAATCTGTGAATTCTAACCACCCACGTCAGTCTTTACCATCATACACTCCTACTAGAACTGACCAAGTCTTCCCTAAATTGTGCCATTCATTCTCTCTAAGAAGGTCAACCTCGGCCAATTTAAAGAATTCAGAAATGATGGCCCCTATTTCTTCTTGTGCTGCTTTTGCTTACCATTCTTTGAGACACTGGAATTTCTGATGCTGCCCACTATTTGCTCTCTCACTGCTTGTTCATTGACTTGACTGTATGTTGTTCTTTGCAGCTTATCAGTGGTTGAGTAGTAGAGTGGGCTGGAGGGCATAGCTAGCCATTTAGAATGAGATTTCCTTCTTCTCTCCTCTTCATCACTAGATGTTAAATTTTCCATCATTTTGTCTATGTTATACCTAAATTTCCTGATATTAATTGTCATCCACAAAAAGGACAAACTAATCTATAGTTTTAGCCAGTTATATGAGAACTACAGAAAGGTCTTTGTTTACTCAGAGTAACCTACATGTAGAATTTCCATGTATTGGAACATTATTCAATCAAAGTCCCTAGATGGTAAACAAAACTACCATTAGCAGAATTACTACCACCACCATCACTAACATTATTACCAGTAACAACTGCTACTGCTGCTACCCCTACTTCATTTTGAAAAATTCCAAAATATTTATAGTATCAGTTTTTGCGATAGCAGAAACTGGAAAACAAAATAGGTGCTTATAAACTAAAAAAATAACTAAATTGTAAGATACAAATGTGTTAGATTACTGTATTATAATAAATTAGGAGTAGAATGTGTATAACTACATAATAATGATACATAATAAATTATGCATGAAATGAAAATACTTGGGAAGTTAATGGGCCAAATACTGTTTTACAACACATCACACGTTTAAGGCAAACAATTAACTACAACTTATAGCGAATAAAGGACAGTACTTTACTGTTTTGAAGAAAATAAGTTTTTATCACAATATGTTTTCTTTAAAGCTCTGTTACAATAAGATGTCTCTTATGATTATGTCCAAATCACAAGATATATAGATACAGAGATATTTACATAGATACATACATATATATCTATATAAATATATAATAGAGATAAATGAATTCAATGATGACATGATTGTTAAACTCAAAAAAGGCCTACAAAGGGCATGTGCATGTTTTCAAATTTCATGGAGGATGAATATTTATGGTTGGGTCGCAAATGTTTAGTAATGTTCTATAGATGTTCCTGGTTGCAGTGACATAATTTGGATTACATCAATCACTGTTACACATCTTACAAATGGAGTTTCATGATTACTAAAAATAAAAATATATCTGCCTAGAATAAATTAAGTGGTTAAAGAATCCCTAATCTATATCTCTAACTCCTTAGTAATTATGACTTGGACATATGTTTTTTATGGAAGAATTCACAGAAAAGGGAGAGCAAGCAGGCTTATCTTTGTTCATATGAGTCAGTACTATTCACAACCATAACCTTCTTGAAGTGAAATCCCATTTTTTAAACATTTGCATCCATTCAATCAACTTGTATGGGTTCATTACACATATATGTAATGGTATATATTATTGGGGTAACATATAACTAAAAAAGAGCCAGTGATATTACAAAATAATGAATATAATTGATCATGGTCATTTCTGGGACAAAAGAATCTTCTAAAATACTACCCACCACCCACCTATGGAAGTCAGTTGAAGTTTCTTAAAACCATAAATTGAACAAAAAGTTGTTGATATTCCTTTTGCAGAACTAAAGTATAAGATGATATAATGGTATACTTAGAAAATCCTAGAGAATCAACTAAAAAACCACTAAAAACAATTCACAATTTTAGCAAAGGTGCAGGATGCAAAACAAATCCATATAAAGCATCAGCATTTTTATATATCACCAGCAAAGTCCAACAGTAAGAAATACAATGAGAATTCCATTTAAAATACCTACAGATAATATAAAACATTTGGAAATCTATCTGCCAAACATAAATTCAGGAATTACATGAACACAAGTACAAAACACTTTCCACACAAATAAAGTCAGATCTACCCAACTGGAAAAATGCCAAGTGTTCATAGGTAGGCTGAGCTAATATAATAAAAATGACAACACTACCTAAATTAATCTATTTATTCAGTTCCATACCAATCAAATTCTCAAGAAATTATTTCACAAGTCTAGAAAAAAATATTAGCAAAGTTCATCTGGAAGAATCAAAGGTCAAGAATTTCAAGGGAATTGATGAAAAAATGCAAATGAAAGTGGTCTAGCTATACAAGATTTAAAACTATAATATAAAATAGCAGTCATCAAAATCATTTGACACTGGCTAAGAAATAGAGTAGTAGATCAGTGGAATAGGTTAAATTCACAGGACAAAGTAACCAATAATTATAACAATCTAGTGTTTGACAAATCCAAAGACCCCAGCTTTTGGGATAAGAATTAACAATTTGACAAACATTGCTGGGAAAATTGGAAATTAATATGGCAGAAACTAGGTATTAACCCACATCTAACACCACATACCAAGATAAGGTCAAAATGGGTTCATGATCTAGACAAAAAAAGAGTGATATTAAAAGAAAATTAGAAGAATAAAGGATAAATTATCTCTCAGATTTGTGGAAAAGGAAGGAATTTGAGACCAAAGAGGAAATGGAGTACATTATTGAACACAAAATGGGTAATTTTGATTACATGAAATTAAAAAAGGTTTTGTACAAATAAAACCAATGCAGACAAGATTAGAAGGGAAGCAATAAACAGAGGCAAAAACTTTTACATTCAAGGGTTCTGATAAAGGTCTCATTTCCAAATTATATAGAGAATTGACTAAAATTTATAAGAAATCAAGCCATTCTCCAATTGATAAATGGTGAAAGAATATGAACAGACAATTTTAAGATGAAGAAATTTAAACCATCTCTAGTCATATGAAAAGATGCTCTAAATCACTATTGGTCAAAGAAATATAAATTAAGACAACTCTGAGATATCATTACACACTTCTTAGATTGGTTAAGATGAAGGAAAAAATAATGATGAATGTCGGAAGGGATGTGGGAAAACTGGGACACTGATACATTGTTGGTGGAATTGCTAACAAATCCAACCATTCCGGAAAACAATTCGGAATTATGCTCAAAAAGATATCAAATTGTGCAGTGTTACTACTGGGCTTATATCCCAAAGAGACCTTAAAGGAAAGAAAGGACTTACATGTGCAGAAATGTTTCTGGAAGCTCTTTTTGTAATTTCAAGAAACTGGAAACTGAGGGGATGCCCATAAGTTGGAGAATGGCTGAATAAATTATAGTATATAAATGTTATGGAATATTATTGTTCTATAATAAATGATCATAAGGATAATTTCAGAGAGACCTAGAGAGACTTATATGAACATGAGTTCATGTAAGTGAATTGAGCACAACTAGGCAATCATTGTACATAGCAACAACAAGACTATATGATGATCAAGTCTGATGGACATGACTCTCTTCAACAATAAGATGATTCAAACCAGCTCCACTTGTTCAGTGATGAAGAGAGCCATCTACACCCAGAGAGAGGACCATGGGAACTAAGTGTGAACCATAAAATAGCATTTTTACTCTTTGTGTTGTTGTTTGCTTGCATTTTGTTTTCTTTCTCATTTTTCCTTTTTGATCTGATTTTTCTTGTGCAGTACATTTGTGGAAATATGTATAGATGAATTGCACATATTTATCATATATTGGAGTGCTTAATGTGAAGAGGAGGGGTGGGGGAAAAGGAGGGAAAATTTAAAAAAACAAGATTTTGTAAGGATGAATACTGAAAATTATCCATGTATATATTTTGAAAATAAAAATACAATTAAAAAGAAAATATACAATAATGGTGTAGAATCATCCTGTATCCTTTCCACTCCTTTAATTTCCATATTTTATCAGGTTCTTGTTGATTCTGCCACTGCATTTCTCATATCTATTCTTTTTTCTCCACTCACAAAGCCTCTTATCCATTGAAAACCTTCATTCCATCATTGGGAGTCTTTCCTTTCTCTCCTCTATCTTCCACACAGTTGCCAAATTGATACTGCTAAAACAAACATTTGACCATGTCCCTTGTCTCCTCATTGCCTCTAGAAAATAAAAGTTTTCAGCCTAACATTAATCCTTTCCATAGTATAGCCCCACCATTATTTGCTGTCATTTTATATTATTTGCTCTCCATTCCATGTAAATTGGCTCACTACTTTTTCCTCATTTGTGATATGCCATAGTCTGTTTCTCTGACTTAAAGCAGGTAGCCTTCCACCTCTGAATTGCATTTCCCTTTCAACATTTCTGTCTTACCCATCTTCAACTGTTCTTATTGATTTTCAAAACAACATTCTGGTGCTACCTATTAGGTGAGGCTTCTCTAATTATTAATATCTCAATATTGAGATGGAGAGATATGTAGGCAGAATAAAGAGAAAAGCCTTTATTAAGTACTTACTAAATACTATGTATTTACTAAGCATTGTAAAAAAAATAAACAAAAATAAATACCATTCTTTGTACATGTAAAATACAAGAGGATGGTGGAGATATTTATGAAGGAATAAAATTCAGAAGCTTGGAGAATCAGAAATAGATTAAGGATAAAACCAACCACTGATGGTCTGAGTGCTTAGAAGGGGGTTTCAGGCAATGGCTCAACTATCAGAAATTAGGGCAGGACAAGGTCAGAAGCATAGGTATCTCCAGAGTAAGAAGGTTTCTGGGATTCAGGTTATAATTCAACGAAACAGATAATATTTCCCATTATTTTGGCTACATATTATTTTTCTGTATACAAATTCTAAACCACTCCCAAAATCCATTTATAAAATAAGCTCTCTAAGAGCAGAAACTGAATTGCTTTTGTCTTTGTATCCTTGGGGACTTCCACAGTACTTTTGTACACAGTGGGAGCTTATTAATGTTTGTTTAAGCTGAAGTGAAATGAAGTGAACATCACATAGCATTTCCCTGGGGATTATGTTACTTGACCTCAGACAAATGAGATGCTTCCTGTGAAGTGCTTACACAACCTACCTGATTCTATTCTTGTGAGAATCACTGTGATACCCTAACACCATAAATGCAAGCATAAAAATGGAGGGGGGCATATCACCACAGCTATCTTACCTGTTCCCAATCAGAATGCTACAAAATCCTTCTCCCTTTTGCTTTGCTACAGAATATTCGGTGTGGGTGGAATGGTGTTAATAATTAGTCCGAATATATTAACCATATTGGCAAACTTTTTTCTCCTCAATTGTTCTCACTAAACTTAGTCCCAGAGAAAGTGGAGATAATCATGTATTCACCAGATGGAACTATTTCAGTCCTATAAATCTGGATATGATCTATCATCCTACCCCCTTGCAGGAATAATTAGATTACATCTTGTCACTACCCTCAAGGAAAGTAATAGTTTAATTCCAATATAAGGTGACATAAGATTCAGTGCCAAAACTGAGAGATCTAACAAATGCTACAGTGTATTTATATTAATTAATTGTACTCTCAAAGAAATTTGGTCCTGATGATGCTTGTTCTTACCTAACACTGTTTGCCAATTGCAGGAAAGTCATCAATAGTTTAATTCTGTTTCCAATCAATATTTCATTGCTCACACTTTTTACTATATTCAATAGCAAGTATTTATTAAGTGCCTATTAAGTTGCGATCAGCAACATACTTGAGGAGAATTGATTTTTTTTCTTTTGCTTCTTGGAGTGTGATATTGGTTGCAATATGGAACACAATAGAGAGTTACTACCTCCAAATCTTTTGACTATTGGACTAGGAATGTACCAGGATTGTTTTGCAGAAGGAACCCATAATGGGGGCTTAATAAACAGACTTTACTAATGTCATTATTCTTTCTGTATTTGTGTTTGTGTGTGTGTGTGTGTGTGTGTGTGTGTGTGTGTGTGTGTGTGAGTGTGTGTCTATGCATATTTCTGGTCAGTGTGGAGAAAACTTTGTTTAGTGGTTATTTTCTGACTTTGGAGTTCCTAAGATTTTTTTTTCCCATCTGAACAAACTCATACTATTTGGAAAGGAAATTAATTTGAAGTAGCAAAGACAGGGGAGGCATTCATTCTTCAGACTTCTCTCAAAGCTCTTCAACATCTCTGCCCACATTAAGTTAATACAGAGGAGAAGAGAAAAGTTTTACAAGAAACAACAGAAGTGATAGATTTGTGCCTAAAATCCCAATTTTGGGCCCACATGAGTCTTTATTTTTACTTAGCCCTAAGGAAACCAAAAGTGAAAGATTATAACTGTCACTAGATACTAATTCCCTTTATCCTTCTTTCTTTTCTCCTGTTCCCAGAGATAGTGAGGGAAAGCTGATAAAACTCTGACTTCAGGATGGAGGTTAGAGAGTTTTACAGCCATTTAAAGGCCTTTAATATCTGCAAGTGTAACCATGGAAACCAAAGTACACTCAACCCAAAATTATTATCTCTATCTATTACCCCCAAACTGTTCAATGATTATGACTTGGGAAAGGTCAACTGAGAGTCTCAAATACAAGATTTAAATCTTAATACTCCACATACTTCCCCCCTTTAATTTCAGCTCATTATTTCTATTTACTAACATCTTGTCACCCAGAAAAATTTGATCCTTTGCCATTGTCATTAAAGTGTAAATATCTCTTGATTACTCAACAGGCATTTATTTAGCACTTGCTTTGCACCAAGTGAAATGCCAAGTATTGAGAAGACAAAAAAAGAAAAAAAGGCAAAAACCATTCTTTTCATTTGAGGAGCTGAATATAAATGGAGACAATGGGTGAGTAAAAATGAAAATACAGAGTAGATGGAATGAAATCTGAGAAAGGCAATAACCACAAATGGCAATCAGTAAAGATCTCCTGCAGAGATTGTGAATTGATTTGACTTTTGAAGGAAGGTGCTAACCCTTTAGCTCCTTCCTTCAAAAGAGGGGCAACCAGTGTAATTGGTATAGAAAGTTCCCTTTGACCAGACCACACCAGATGAATTAAGTCATGCTGAGTTTTAAAATCATTAGCTCAATTATCCCTGTAACTACACTATCACACAACTCACACCTTCTGTTGGACAATAAGATCAGAGTTTTTCCAAGTCAATGTTACTGTTGGAAGTCTCAAGTCAAGAGCCAAAGTTCATATAATTCTTGTGCTTTGGGAGACAATCAGAGCAACTCCTAGAATTAGCTCCATCAATGACCTTTACTAGTTTCAAGAACCATGAGCTGCTAGTGAACAGTTGAAGGATCCTGAGGGCCTGATGTAAAAAGCCCTTTTGAAGCAATGAGATTTCTCATAACACCATCACAAGACACCTGACAAGATAGTACATCAATAATCTGATTCCATTTCTATTAGAATTCTGTACCTTGAGGCCTCTTCTTTTCAGTTGCTTCTTTACTGAATTATTTCTGTTTTCAAAGAAACTTTTAATAAGCTCCAGAAGAGGTATTTTTCTTCTTGCACAGAGCAGGACTTTTACTTCAGGTTCTGATAGAAAAGGAAGCACATTTAAAAACCATTTCTAATTGTCTGTCGACTAGTGTCCTTTGGTCTCGTTCTACCTCAGAGCTTTCTGCGCTCACTAAATAACTGTGTCAGATTATTTTTCCTCACAGGATTACCCTTCACTTTGTGTTTCCTGCATAGATGTGTCATTTCTCAGTCCCTGTGCCTTATATTTGTATTTTTTTTCCTCCTTGACAAAAATACATTAGGAATGACAATGAGCTCTGTTGCCATTTCATGCTATTTACCTTTATTGTTAATTTCAGAAGAGAAGCTTTCTTTAAAAATATAGTAAATATCAAATATCAAATTAATATCTGGAATACCTTTCCGGATAAAAACATTCTGTAACTTATTGTCACTCATGACAGTTTTTACTGGGATCTTATTCACATTTAGGAGAGTTTACTACAAATATCTAGGATGATATTGGATGCATTTATATAATTTATAACAAGACAAATGTTTTGTTCCACTATTGTAAAAAAATGAGAGCTGACAAGAGAGCTGAATGTTAATTCAGTTTAGAGGACATAGATTCAAATCTCAATATGGCTTCTTCTTGGTTGTGTGATCTTGGTCAAATCATTTAATATCCCTGTGCTTCATCTTTCCCATCTATAAAATGAGAGAATTGTACTAGAAGATGCATAAGGTATCTTTTAGCTCTGCATCTCAAGATCATAGCATCCCAGCTGACATTTGTCTTCAGAGCAGTTACCAATGGCTAACCCTTTATCATATGAAGGAGGGGCCCTGAATATTAGAAAGAGGAATAAGGGACTCATTAGATCAGTCAATAGACATTTATTCAGGGCCTACTATATGCCAGACATTGTGCTGAGAACTAGGAATGTTAAATAAGCAAAGAAATAAATAAACAGGAAAAACAGTTCTGTTTCTGGAGCTGAAAGTGAGCTACTAAAATTTATTAAGTAGGAAGGAGCACTATAGAGGGCATAATTCTGTGACAGCAGAGTGGAGGATAGTCTCAAGTGGAAGGGACTTAAAGCAGGGAGACCAATCACCAGACTATTACAATTGTCCAGCTATGTGGTGATGAGGGCTAATACCAGGGTGCTGGAAGTGTCAGAATAGAGAAAGGGGCATAAGCAAGAGATAATATGAAATTCAAATCTGCAGGCCATGGCATCAGATTAAATAGATTGAGAGAGAATAAGAAGTAAGAAATGACACTTAGGTTGTGAACCTGGGTAAGTATGTGGCACTCTTAATATTAATCGAAAAACAAGGAAGATGAAGGTGGGGGGCATAATGAGTTCAAATTTAGATATATTGAATTTAAGATGTCCACAGTTTGAGACATCTAATAGGCAGTTGGAGATGTGGGTCTTTGAGTCACCAACTAAGTTAGGGTTGAATTTATATATACAGAGAGAGAGAGAGAGAGAGAGAGAGAGAGAGAGAGAGAGAGAGAGAGAGAGAGAGAGAGAGAGAGAGAGAGAGAGAGAGAGGAGAGAGATAGTATCAATGGCTACAGAAAGATCACAAAGGAAGAAGATTGAAGAAAGGCACAAGATATCAGTACCTTGAGAGAGCAATAGCCAAAGAATTAAAAACCAGAATCTAAGGGAGTTTAGAGAATAAGTGAAAACATCTATATTAGATGGCATTTTTAAACAAAGCCTAAGCGTTTTATTTTTCCTCTTCATCCTAAACCAGAGGTATCATGCCATAAAACTTATTAGGGCATCTTGCACTGGACTAAAAAGTTATCGGAAATATTTAACAAAACAACAAAATATACAATAAACATAGTTCATATTATTCTTAAATGTAATTGATATGCAGTCCACAGGCATCTTTATGTATAGATTAGTGACTCCTATTTCTATCTGAGTGTGTCATGACTAATGGAAAGCATTCAATACTGAGGAAGGATAAAATAAGAAAAAGAAGAGAAAGGGATTCCCAAAAACCAGAGCCTTGGGAGTAGTTTAAATTCTCACTGTTAATCATTTGTAGTCCTCACCTATAAGTGTATTAAGACATTTAGTCACTCTCCACACATCAAAGAGAAATAAAAAATTAAAGAAAAAATGTAATTCAGATCAAAATTGATTTTTTTCCTGCTGCTGTTGTTATTGTCATTTTGAAGAATCCAACCACTTTGGTTTTATTTTATTTTTTATTTGAATTAGGTAGGCACAGATGTTTCTATTTATATATGAATAATTTACTTATTTTACAATGTTAGGTACTGTGATTCTATTAACAAAAATTTACTGGCCACAGATATATAATAAAGACAGGGCTTTGGAATAAAGGCTTGATATTGAATGTTTCCTGAAATTTTTAGTAATTTGTTATCATTGTTTCTTGTTTTCACTGTCTTCGTTTGTATGAATTGCTTTAGTCTTCCTGGTTCCCTATCTGAAATTCCATATCTGTGGCTTTGACACAAAACCCATAGAACTGAGGCAATTTGAAGATTTGTTTTTCTCAAGTCAAGTAAGCTAGGAACTTTGGGGGCTAAAGCAAATTCACAGAACTTGAGATCCATGTGGTTATTACAAAGTTTCTTTGATCTATTCTCTCCTAAATGGAATTTAGGAGGAAAGGGCTAATTTGAGGGATGAACTAGGAAGTTATGAGGACTTTCTAAACAAAAATTAGATTGTTAAATGGGACAGTGGACTATGATTGAGCCCAGACAGAGTAGATCTCAAAACATATTAAGTAACTATAATTTGTACTTAACTAGCTGTCATTTTCTGTAGTCAGAAAGAGCTTGGCCCTTGAAGATAGTTTTATTCTGGAGAAAAAAGCTATCCAGAGTTCTGGGAATTATTATTTTCTTCTTCTTAAGCTGTAAAACAGTTGGGTTTTGTTTTTTTCCTACTCTGATATATGATTTATAAAGGGTATTTCTTCTTTATTTAAGTGATTGTAGCTTAATTCTTTGGGCTCTAAGCTAAAGGAGAGATAAAATATACCAATAACACTATTTTCTCTCATTGAAAAGAGGCAATACCTGTGCTGAGTATGTTTGAAACCAAAAACTGGAAGTAGTTTAAAAAATTATTATTCATTAGTCATACTTTATTAATGAACATGAAGCTAGCAAAATACTGCCAGGCAAAAACTAAATACCTCCTGAGAACAATAAGGAATAAAGTCTGTAGAAGCAACGAGATGGTATCATATCATTAGAAATACCTGCAATCCTGATAAATCCAAATGTGAGGCCTGGTCTCAAGAATCTCACATGTGTATATGTGTGTCTATAAATGTGTGTTTCTCCATGCATTTCATCTATACAGGTAAACATTTCTCACAGTATGTATTTGTGAATGTGTCCCATGTCTATGGGATATTTGCCCAACTTCTATATTCCCTTTTATTGCTTTTACTAAATGTTTTTTCATGATAGCATCTCTCATTTGCAAAATTCCTCAGGACAGAAAAGAGAAAAACTTCCTCTGTCCCTCTCCTAGATCTTTTCATTCAGTAATGTTTATGCTTAAAGGGAAATTTAGTTCCCTGATGTCTCTTAGCCTATAGCATATTCAAAAAGTAATAGTTTAAACAAATTGGTAATTATTGAGAAGCCAGGCACATAGAAATTATTTCTCCTCCTTCCTTACTATGACATTTATTGTGTATTCGAGATGAAAAATAGGTATTCAGAAAAATTCTGATATTCCCCAAGATATACAACTTAAAATTAGGATATTACCATTAGGTCTAAACAACAAGTCTTGAAATCTTGTCCAGAAGTGGAACGTAATTCTCATTTGGTGCCCTCAATAGAAAGTAAGCTGTTTTAGGGCAGGTGTTTTTGAATGGTTTATTTTTTCCTCCTCACCATCAAGTATAGTTTGCTGTCAATAGTAGGACCTTAATAAAGATTTTTTTATATTGAATTTGAATTTATTCACTAAATTGAATAGACATAATTAATGCTTTCTATTCCATCACCCTCTTCTAGAACAATGTAGCTGTACTATTAGCTAATAATTACCAATGATTATATTTTAAAAGAAAAGATAATTTTAAACAAGATGTCAAGAAGTACAAATACTGTTGTACAATTTGGTGCCTCTGGTCAATGTTTTACCAAATGGCTATGAAGAAGAATTCTTTTCAGGCTTTGTTCTCAAAAGTGATCAATCTACTTCTAGTTTATTCAGGAAGATGTTAAATTGCTTTACTAGTATTTCCATTTAGTTCTCTGAGCATTAAGATATTTTGTATTTTTAATCCAATCACAAGTAGAAAAATAAGATAGAGAGAAAATTGCTTTAGTCTTCCTAGTTCCCTATCTGAAATTCCATATCTGTGGCTTTGACACAAGACCCATAGAACTGAGGCAATTTGAAGATTTGTTTTTTTCTCAAGTCAACAAGGATTTATCAATAACTACAGTGCCAAACACTATACTATTAGTTAAAATGCAAAGGAAAAAAAAAAGAAAAGAAAAAATCTTTGCCCGCAAAGAGATCACATTCTAATTTAGGGGGTATTTGTACAAACAAATGTAGAATAATCAATGATGATTATCAGAGAGGATTAAGAAGGACTTCAAAGACTTCTTATACATAGTGAAACTTTAGCTGAGATTTGAAGGAAGCCCGGGGGAAGTTAGGATGCAGAAGTATGGAAGGTGAGAATTTTAGGCATGGGGAACAGCCAACAAAAATACCAGAAGTAGATAGATAAATTTCCTGCAGAGGAAACAGCATGGATGCTATAGTTTGGATGAAGAGTATATGGAGAATGTAACATATTAGATGAATAGAAAGATGTGGAAGAGGAACTTTATAAAAGACTCCGGATATCAAAGGACTTTATATTTGTTTCTGGAGGTGATAGAATAAACTTAAATTTAAGTTTATTAACTAGGAGGCAATATGGCTGGCCATATGTACAAGTGGGGAAGATCAATTTGTCAGCTGAAAGGGGAATTCACAAGCATAAGAACTTACTTGATGCAGGGAAGCCAATCAGCAGGTTATTGAACTAGTCCAGGATAAAAGTGATGAGTAAGGCAAAAGACACAAAATGGATGCAATATTTCCTCAGTGATGAATGCTATGTGAAAGAGTCAGCAAAGACATAAGTCTTGAGTAAATTAGGTGGTTAAGTAATGTGGTGAAAGTGAATAACAGATAAATAACCCAGTTATTGAATTGGTTTGCATAAAATGAGAAATAGTATTCTAGAGGATAGAAGAGCAACATTATATATACTCAGGAAGAGTCTTGATTTTAAATTCTGCACTGACAAATATTGAGTAGCCATGGAAAAGTGAGTTAAGTCCTTAGTTTCATAGGAATTCACTGACTACTACTGGGAATGAAGTAATAGATCTTCAATGAAAATTCAACCCTATTAAACTGTACAAATAAATGGAATCATAAGTGTAGGCTAAAATTAACTCTAATTCACCACAATCTTCTGATGAGCTTATACTTCTTTGTAGGCTTTTCACAAAGGTCTCTATAATATCTGCTTTCTAGCTCTATCTCCCCTTCCTTTATTTGAATAAGTTGATGATCAAGCATTCATCTATAAAGTCTGGCAGGAAGTTAGCACATATCTAAAGGAAATTTCATGAATACCCTATGGGGTTGGTGGGGGGGTTTAAAAATAAGAGCCAGCAAATGGAAGAGTTACTTTTGTTGCATGTGTTTTGGTAAGCTTAAGCCCACTCACACTGAACGTTTTATATATTCATGGGAAAATACATTACAGGTGTCACAGAATTTAGGGCAATGCTTTATTCTAAAGCAAATTTAGCTAATAAATATAAATCTAGTGTGAATAAATCTAACTAATATTTCAAATTAAAATGATAATTTAATACAAGTGCTACAAGCGTGAATGGAGGTGGGAGGGGTAGGTCCAGAGCATGAGTTGTATTTATTTGTTCCTACCACCTTAGATGATATATTAAGTGAAAGGAAGAAGGAAGAAAGGGAGGGAAGGAAGAAGGGAAAGAGGGAGGAAAGAGAAGGAAGGAAGGAAGGAAGGAAGGAAGGAAGGAAGGAAGGAAGGAAGGAAGGAAGGAAGGAAGGAAGGAAGGAAGGAAGGAAGGAAGGAAGGAAGGAAGGAAGGAAGGAAGGAAGGAAGGAAGGAAGGAAGGAAGGAAGGGCAAAGTGCATCAAAAAATTCCTAGGTTACTCTGATTTCTGCTATTATTCATTTTGGTGAAATATTATATGTACAATGTATTCCTGACCCATGTGAGCAAAATTTTTACCCGTTTCTCTATTATAAAAATTCATTTAAACCAATATTTTATAGCATCCTGTAGTAGTTACTACAAAGACATATTACATGGTAATTAAAATGTAGGACAAAACTATATTTTCAAACAAGAAGAATTTCATGTTATCTCTATATTATTTAGTTTCCTAGATAAGCATTGTATTTCTATTGTTTCTTTTTTAAAGAAACTTTGAATGAAATTATTACTTGTCTTATTTTCTCAGAGTGCAGCTCATCTGTAATAATAAATCACCTCACCATTTTTCTTGTCAGTAACAAACAGCTAGTGAACTCTAAGTTTCTCAGTTACCAAATAAGCTCAACAATGCTTTAGCATGCATATTCCTTGTGGACTCATCTGTGCTTTGTTTTTAAACTAGAACAAATTTCAGATACATCAAAATAAAATTTCAGTTTCTCTACTTGACTACTGATTCCAAAAGTAGCTCCACTATTAAAATAACTAAGCACTTGAAAACAGTTTACAATGGCCTCCTTTATCTTCTGGACCACCAAATGATTACATATTTCCCAAGAGTGTTTTACAATTCACTCTGGGTTGATGGGGATTGAGTGAGCCAAAAGAGTGTGCTTCAAATAGACTGTACCTTTAAATAACCATGATTTTAGCTATTAGAAGTATAAATATACTTGCTTCTGCTTTTATGTGCCATTTTAATATTAACTTTTCTCTTTATAATCCTTATTCCTAGATACTTTGTCAAGTTCTAGGCCTCTATACAATTCTGGATTTGAATATGCAAGGGGCCTTGGAGCTAATATGACATGACATCTCATAGGCAGAATACTAAGGCATAGGTAAGATCATTAAATTTTCTAAAATCATATGGTAGTAACAGAAGTAGGACACAAAGTCAAATCTGGTGTTATTTCTATTACACAATGCCAATGACTGTTCTTAATACTAAGATTTCTTTGGCATTGCTTTTTTATATTATATTTAAAATATTTACATACTTATATTATGTATATGTCTATAATGCAATGTATATGTGTGTATACATATGTGTGGATACAAATACATTTATATTTTAATATATTTTGATTCAGGGTCTCACATTCACCAAAAATTCAGAACAAAACCTTCTTTGCTTCTCAATCTATAGGATTCTTTTCTTTGTGGTCTAACAAACATAGAAACTATTCCTAAAACTTGGCAGTTTTTTCTTATTCAATATGAACTGTCCATCTGCTCTCTGTCATTATTTGTAAATGCTTAATATAATTTATTTTCCAGGAGACTAAAAATGCTATCAAATATTACCTAGTTCCCATAATTATTTTTAAAAATTCTTCTTCTAGGAATAATACGTCACTGACAAGAAGAAATGGCAAAAATTAAAAGCAGTTTGGCAGAAATAAATTTAGACCCACATCACAAGATCAAAATGGATATTTGGACTGAAAATTTATTTTTCAAATAGATGAGAAAATGATCAGATACCTTTTAAAGTTATGGCCAAGAAGGAGAGTACTTAATGAAACAAGATCACAAAGGAGAAAATAGGCCATTTTAATTATGTGAAATTAAAAAGCTTTTTCAGGAATAAATTCAATGCAGCCAGAAAAAGGTTTAAATGCTGTGGATAAGTTCACTTGGTAATATATTTTCCAGGGACATGCACAAAGAAGATAAGGATGATACCCTCATTGCAGGAGCTAGCTCAGTGTTTCGAAGGCTTGGAAGGAGGGTGGAAAAAAAAAAGAGATGTATTACACTGACTACCAAATTGAAGGTCTAAAGAGCCCTTTTGTGGAACTCATTGGAACCATTCCAGGAAACTGGATAGATCTTCCTAAAACATTATTCTATGAAACTCACACAAGGCAAGCCCTAAGATGAAGGTCAGAAGAGAGACAAGGATGATCTTTTGGTCTTTCTGAAGAACTTTGGAATGGATTGTGAGATATGGGATACACAAGAACAGCATGATGTGTGTAATCAGAAGGTGCTATGGCCTATGAACAAAGAAGAATTGCAGTAGAGGAAATTATGGAATATTCAAATTTAGGCACATCTCCACTTTATATTTATATGTGGGCTATTTGTTTCTGAGCTATTGTGGGGCCTTCCAAGCTTATCTGGTCAGCCACAGAGAGTCACGCTGTGTTTTGATCTCAATATAATATCATTTGGTGCTCTTGGAGAACAAAGGACAACAACTAACCAATTGATTCATTACACATCCCATGAAATCATCTTCAAACTACTTTATATAAATCATCTTTTCAAGTAACCTAACTATATCGCTCCCTCTCTATTACTAGAAAAACATGTCCATTCTTGATAGAAAACATCAAGGTCTTCTTTTATGAGCTTCCTTTCCTTCCTAATTTTACCCTTCAAACATTAACTTCTATTTGCTTTTAAGAGATGTCCATTTTCTCTTATAAATTATATTTCATACAAAGTTTCTGCATGATCAAACAAAGAATGCCATACACAATCTATTATATAGATCAGAGATTCTATTTTGTGGACCTCTCCTACAGCCATCAAACATTATGAAGATATAGATGTACTTCAGAGAGCTCTGTTTATAGGACTGATTAGTAAAACAGAAGCACTGAATTTTCTAATATATGTTCTTGTGGAAAGAGACCAGAGAAAATATCTGTTTTTATATACTTACAAATGAACTTTATCCTGAGCAGAAGCAACATGATCTAAAGATTTGAATGTTTCATTTCTCATCTCAGCATGTAACACAATGATAATGATTGTGGTGATGATAGCTAACTTTTTTGTATTTTATATTTAATTAATGAAGTAAAACAAGCATTCCCATAACACAGTAGAATAAACAATAAGATGATTGCACATGAAACTGCAAATTTATTATGTACAACTTCTATTTCTTTTAAATATATAATAAGGTTATCATGTAATTTTCTTTTTTTACTTTTTTCTTCCCCCTTCCACTTTAGTGAAGCTTATGATTAGATACAAATATGTGTATTCATATATGTAAATTCATTATATACATACTTCTATTTATCAGTTCTTTCTCAGGATATAGATGGCATCTTCCTTCATAGGTCTCATGTAGCTAATCTAAGTATTTATCATATTCAAATTGACTTAGTCACTCAAGTTTGTTTTTATTCATGTTTTTCTAAAATCAATGGGTTCATTATTTTTCGTAACACAGTAATATTCCATCACAATAATATAATACAACTTGTTCAGCCTTTCCCCGATTGATGGACATCCCCACAATTTCCATTTATTTGCAACCACAAAGAAAAATGCTATAAATATTTTAGAACATAAAGGTTATTTTCTTTTTTTCCAATAATTTACTTTAGAAATAGACCTAGTAATGGTATTGTTGGATCAAAGTGCTTTTCAAACATAATTCCATACTGTTCTCCAAAGTAATTTGATCAGTTTACAAATTCCACCAACAATGATTTAGTGTCCCAATTTTTCCACATCCCTCCCATTTGTAATTTTTCCCTTTAATCACTGTAGCAATCTGATAAATGTAAAATAATATGTCAATGTTGCTTTAATTTGTCCTTATCTAATCAATGATTTAGAGCATTTTTCATATGACTACAAGTTTTGATTTCTTTATTGTAAAATTGCCTTTCATAACTATTTATTTTATTTATCATTTCATTTATCAACTGGAGAATGGTTCATATTCTCAGAACTCTGACAAAGATTTTATATAGCTTAAATATAAAACCTTTTTTTCTGAAAAAACTATATTTAAATCCTCCCCCAATTTTCTACTTTCATTCTGGTATTGGTTAATTTTTTTTTTATTTGTTAACTGTAGATAATATAAAATATTTGGGAGTCTACCTGCCAAGGCAAAGTCATGAACTATATGAACAAAATTACAAAGTATTTACACACAAATAAGTCAGAGCTAATAAATTGGAAAATTATCAAATGCTCATGAGTAGACCAAGCTAATATAATAAAAATGACAATACTACCTAAATTAATCTACTTATTCAGTATACCTAAATTAATCTACTTATTCCATACCAATCAAACTCCCAAGAAATTATTTCACATAGCTAGAAAAAATAATAACAAAGTTCATCTGGAAGAACAAAAGGTCAAGAATTTTAAGGGAATTGATGGAAAAAATGCAAATGAAGGTGGCATAGGTGTACCAGTTTTAAAACTATATTATAAAGAAGGAGTCATCAAAAACATTTGCTACTGGATAAGAGATAGAGTAGTTAATCAGGGGAATCTGTTAGGTTCACAAAACACAACAGTCAATGACTATAGTAATCCAAGGTTTGTTAAACCCAAAGAACCCAACTTCTGGGATAAGAAATCACTATTTGACAAAAATGCTAAGAAAATTGGAAATTATTAGAAATTTGGTAGAAATTAGGTAATGACCCACACCTTACATTATATACCAAATGAGGTCAAAATGGGTTCATGATTTAGACATAAAGAGTTATATTATAAGCAAATTAAAAAAAAAATCAAAGTTAGTCTATCTCTCAGATCTGTGGAGAAAGAAGGACTTTGAGGTCTGTTATATATATATTTCTTTAGGAAAACTTGTCATTTTTATCATATTAGTCCTGCCTGCTAATGAACAATTAACATTCTCCAATTGTTTAATTCAGATTTTATTTGTATAAAATTTTTTCTCAAAAATATGTGTATATAGTTCCTGGATTTTTATTGGAAAGTGTTTGGACAGTATTTTATGCTGTCTACAATTGTTTAAATGGAGTATTTCTTAGTACCTCTTCTCTTCTTGCAAAATTTTGTTTATGAGATATAGGAATGCTGATGATTTATGTGGAGTTACTACATATCCTGCTACAAAGTAGGAGGACAAATTTATTAATTGTTTCAACTAACTTTTTTATTGAGTCTTTGAGATCATCCATCATATATTGTCTTTAAAAAGGGATGGTTATGTTACCTTGTGACTTATCCTGATTTCATTTATCTTTCTATTCTTATTCTTTTTGCTAGGATTTCTGATAGAATATTGAGTAATGCTACTGAGAGTAGTCTTCCTTGTTTCACATCTGATCTTACTGAGAAGGCTTTCAATTTATCCTCATTACAAATAATACTTGCTGAGGGCTTCAAGTGAGTATTTTTGTCACTATAAGCAAAAATCCACTTACACCTAAACTTCCAAGTGTTTTTTTTAATAGAAATTAATCATCTATCTTATCAAAAGCTTTTGCTACATCAAGTGATATAATCATATTTTTCTTTTGTTATTGACATACTCAACTATTTTAGTAATTTCCTTATGTTAAACAATCACTGCATCATGGTATAAATCTCACTTAGTCATAATGTATAATTTTGGCAACATATTATTTTATTCTTTCAGCTAATATTTTATTTAGGATGTTTTCATCTGTCTTCCCTTATTGAAATTAATATCTTGCTTTTACTTTTCCTGATTTAGGTATCAGTATTATAGTTGTTTCAAAAAAGCAATTTAGAAGAATCTCTTGTTAGCCAACTCTTAGGAGTTATCTTATATCATTTAGATTGGTAAAAACACCAAAAATTTAAAACTGTTTTTGGGTGGTAAAACAAAAACAAAAACAAAAACAAAAACATGCATTGAAAATACTCTTGGCAGAGTCATAAAATGATCTAGTTACTTTGTTAAGCAATTTGAAGGGAAGAAAGGAAGGAAGGAAGAATGGGAAAAAAGAAGAAAAGCAGATCTTGAATTTTTTTTATTTTAGTGCTTAAAAAAGAAGAGAAAAACAGATAATCATGGCAGTTTTGAATTTTGTGTGTTGCAACAATTTTATTCATTTAAAAGAAAACACTATAGGAATAGAATTCATGGTTGTATGTGCACACCATATTTTTCTGTTTTACTTGTATATGGGGAAGAAGATAAGTAGATGATAGGTGGATGGATGGATAGATATGAATAAAATAGACAAATTTTAAATGGTTTTTAAAAGTTTCTAAAGATATGGTTTTAACTGATTTTAACAATAGCAAAGGATTTATCTAAGAGAAAATTATCACTTGTAATGAAAATTTTTGTTGACACAGTAATTTCCACTTATCTGTAACTAAACAAAGTAGGATAGAGGGAAATTTTTCATGCAATCAAAAATTATCTCACTGTTAATCTCAAGAAAAATTTCAATCCTCTATAAAGAATTGGAAATGAAATATAGGGACAGGTTTTGGGTTTAATAAAGGAACTAATAAATAGCTAGGAGGACAGGAAAAGATCATAATAAATGTTGGAGGTGATATGTGAAAACAGGACACTAATACATTGTTGTTGGAAATGTGAAATCATCCAGCCATTCTGGAGAACAATTTGGAACCATGCCTAAAAGACTATGAAATTGTGCATATGCTTTGAGTCAGCATTGTCTCTACTGGGCCTGTATGCCAAAAACATCATAAAAGATGAAAAAGCACCCACATGTGCAAAAATGTTTGTAGCACCACTTTTTATAGTGGCAATGAATTGGAAATTGATTCCCATCAGTTGGCAATGGCTAAATAAGTCATGGTGTATGAATATAATGGAATAGTATTTATTCCATAAGAAAGGATGATCAGGCTGATGTCAGAAAAGCCTAAAAAACTTACATGAACTGACGGTTAGTGAAGGGAGCAGAAGTAAGAGAACATTGTACACAATAACAAGATTATATGATGATTAACTGTGATGGACTTGGCCTTTTTCAACAATGAGATAATTCTAGACAATTCCACTAGACTTGTAATGGGATGTACCATTTCCATGCAGAAAGAGGACTATGAAGACTGAATGTGTATCAACACACACTATTTTCATGTTTTTGGTGGTGATGGTTGTTTGTTTCTTGCTTGGTTTTTATCTCTCATGCTTTTTTCCCTTTTGAACAAATTTTCCTTGCTTGATGCTTTCAAAGGAAGAAAAGAAGAGAAAAATTTGGAAGACAAGGTTTTGCAAAGACAAATGTTGAAAATTATCTTTGCATGTATTTGAAATAATAAAATACTAAAAAAGAAAAAGAAATAAAAAAGAATGCATCTAAAAGGAACACTTCAAAAGTTAAAAGTAGAAGGCATTGTAAAGAATTTTACCAATAATAAAAGAACTATCATTGGAACACTGATTCTTTTCTGGTTGGAGTCCTGTCCTGAGCCAGATGCTCTCATTATTTCCCCCCTCCAATTTATTCATCCAAAAGTTACTTGGGATATGTTTTATGAATCAATCAATAGACAACCACAAAAATCTTATACACAAAGAATTATGTGGTATAAAGAGAGATGACCTGGGTTCTTTCTAATATGGCTGACTATTCCTTCTAACTTAGTGCCCTGTTCAGTGAAACCACCTAGCATATTCTGGTTCAATTCTATTCTTGATGGTATTTATTAGATTTGAAATCTTGGAAAAGCCATTAGTCACTTGAAAATGATGCCATTTCCAGCTCTTTTCGTAGTGGCTAGAAACTGGAAGATGAATGGATGTCCATCAGTTGGAGAATGGTTGGGTAAATTATGGTATATGAAGGTTATGGAATATTATTGCTCTGTAAGAAATGACCAGCAGGAGGAATACAGAGAGGCTTGGAGAGACTTACATCAACTGATGCTGAGTGAAATGAGCAGAACCAGAAGATCACTATACACTTCAATACTATATGAGGATGTATTCTGATGGAAGTGGAAATCTTCAACATAAAGAAGATCCAACTCACTTCCAGTTGATCAATGATGGACAGAAACAACTACACCCAGAGAAGGAACACTAGGAAGTGAATGTAAATTGTTAGCACTACTTTCTGTCTGCCCAGGTTACTTATACCTTTGGAACTCCAATACTTAACGTGCAACAGAGAAAACTGGATTTACACACATATATTGTATCTAGGTTATACTGTAACACATGTCAAAATGTATGGGCATTGCCTGTCATCAAGGGGAGGGAGTAGAGGTGAGGGAGGGGATAATTTGGAAAAATGAATACAAGGGATAATGTTATTTAAAAAATTACTCATGCATATATACTGTCAAAAATTTTTATAATTATAAAATAAAAAAAAGAAAAGAAAATGATGCCATTTGATTGGGTAATCTTGAGGGAATTATGTTTTCTAGTGTCCCCCCAAAACCAGATATGTTTCTAGCTCAGTTTCTGCAGCCATTTTTAAGGGGAAAAGTATTTGCAAAATGGGCCCCATCTTCCTCACCCTCATCAGCAATGAAAGCTGACCAAAGACAACAAAAAAGCACATTAGCACAGGTGTCCTAGGAATGGCAATTTCCACTATGCCATTAGTTTTGCTTTCAGGAAAGACATTCACAGCCATCATTGTGGAAAATAAAGCTTGTGGAAAATGGCCTAGTCATCTCCATCAACTGCCATTCACAGTGAAAATGGTTCAGCCTATAGGTACGAGGAGAACAACATGGAGGATAGGCAGCAAAATGTGCCAGGAAAGCCAAGCCATCCCTTAACTACCATCTCCACTCACACCAATGGATTCTGAAGCCAAAAGCCTTTAAAATAGCAATTCTTCTAGCCCAGGGCTCTCAACTATTATACTGGGAAAGAAAACCTTGCCAAGACACAGCCTTACAACTGTTCATTGTAGTGCTATAGCTATATCTATTATTTTAAGTAATAAAGTTCTTGTAACTGGAGTTTTTGTTGCTGTTTATTGGCACAGCTCAGAAACTGATCATATTATATTAGTAGAAATTGCTTTAAAGTGAAAGCAATACCATCTACTTGGACAGTGCACTTAAAAACTATGAGATTTTTCCTTCTGAAAACCTTATAGCTTAAACCATTCACTTGAATTGTCTTTCCCATTAGAAAACAGTATTTTTCCCAATTGCATCTCAAGACAATTTTTAGAATTTGTTTTTACAAGGTTTTGAGGCCCAACTTTTTCTCTTTCTCTCATTCCCTACCTCCCTTTCCTCTACAAAAATAGTAGGCAATTTGATATAGGTAGAAAATATGATTCTTGAGAGCACAAACTATCATACTTTCTATGTGTCTCATCCAGTGCTTGGCACAATTATTTGAACAGAATGAAAACTTAACAAAAAATATTAATTTGTTCATTACCATATTTAGAATAGGACTCTCCCCAGCAACATTTGTGACTAGTGATCCTAGTGATCCTCCAGCTTCAACTAGAAGACATGAAGGGATGAGAATATTGAATCACTCAGGCAGTTAATTCTGTACTTTAAGTTTTTTCTTTGCAACAATGTGGATTCTTTTTCTATTTTTTTTCCTGAGGCAATTGGACTTAAATGACTTGCCCAGGATCACACTGCTAGGAAGTGTTTTTTTTTGTTTTGTTTTGTTTTGCTTTGTTTTTTCCTGAGGCTGGGGTTAAGTGACTTGCCCAGGGTCACCCAGCTAGGAAGTGTTAAGTGTCTGAGATCAGATTTGAACTTGGGTCCTCCTGAATTCAAGGCTGGTGCTCTATTCACTATGCCATCTAGCTGCACCAGGTGAATTATTTTTCATCATAAGTTCTGATTATTATATCTAGATCTTGTCACTCTCTGAGCCAAGCCAAATAAACTCAATTGTTTTTCTAAAAGGTTGTTCTTCAAATGTCTGTAGATACTTTCTCTATCTCCCCAAGTTACTTTTTCTCAAGATATTAAGATATCAAGATCTCCTTTCTGTTAGGAGATGGGTGGAATACTGCATCATCATTCTTGTGAACATGTGGATAGTCACTGCATTTACCAGACTTCTTAAGTATATAAAGTTAACTTGCCTTTACAATGTTTTCACCTAATATGGTAAGACTATCCATGATTTGCCCTGAACTTATCTTTAGAACTACATCATTCACTCTATGCTATAAACAAATAAAACTTCCTCCTATTCTCCAAATGCTCTATGATTTTCTGCCGCCATAACTTTACTAACATTCTTTTCCCGCCAAGTATATTCCCTCCTTACCTATTCAATGAGTCCAATTCTTAGCCATTTTTCATTGCCTTATCAAATGCCATATCCTCCCTTCTAATTCAGTGAGATGGACAAAATCCACTCATCAAAATGAATATAGCATTACATCTCCCTACATACCCATCTATGCACTTCAACTTTTATATAGATTTTTATATCACCAGTGATATGGATCACAACTCATCTATGCCTTCCCATCCTCTGAGGACTCTCCTGTAGTCCTCCCATGACAGCCACAAGAAAAAGCCTTCTTTGGCTTATTATGTTAGTTTAAATCCATGAGTGGGATATGGGAACTCTGTTCTTCACTCTTACTATATAATTAGCTCATCATTTTTGAACATACATTTTATTGATGACTTTCTTGAATCTATTTCTTTTTTGCTGCATCCCACTTAGAGACCATGGTATAACTTTTCATTGACCTTTGAATAATTCTTACCTTTAATTCTTTGGAGATCTTGTATGCCATGGCTGAATATCAGATTATAGTACTGGGATTATATCTATGTTCAAATATGAATGAATTATACATTTTCAGGAAGATGGAATGTGAAAAGTTATAAGAAAGTTACACTGTCTCACATGTACCTCATTCAAGGTCTAAAAGTGACATCCAGGCAAAGAAATACAAAGAAAAACTATTCTAAATGCCATCATTCAGTTCAAGTGTCCACCAAAGGAAAACCAGAGCCAAAAGCCAGTAAAGAACTTCGCCACTTGGGAAGAAATATGAGTACATGTAAACAATTCAGATGCTAGTCATCACATGGACCAGAAAACCTCCAAGTACACATGAAGCCTGCAGTGTACTGTACTGAGGGCCCAATGTGGAGATATGAGTAAACAAAAGATACTGAAATTTAGGTATCAATATTGTGAGTCATGACAAATAGCTTTATTAGTAGAAGAGAATAAGCCAATAAATATAAGAAGAGGCTAAGAAGGACAAAAGACTTAGAAATAAGTTGTTTTTATTATCTGGGAAAAATTAACAAGAATTAAAAATCATGAAAGGGAAATAAGAGCAATGAAGAAAAGACCTGAATGGATAACAAATATCTTGTGGTTTAGGAAAAGTTATGAAATGTTATCCATGTAATAGTCTCACTAAAAATCATTATAGACGAAATATAAATGAATGATTTCATGAATTGGCAAGAAATATTAGAAAGAAACAAAATATTGAAAAATAGATGAAATTGAAAGATACCTGTCAGCAACAATAGATCTGGTATATAAGCAGAGGTCACTTACTTATCATAGTTTTTGAGTAATTTGAATATAACTTAGAAGCCTCAGTTATGTGGCTGATGCAAATAGCATAATATCATTTTCAGATAAGAGCATGTGGGGCAGCTCAATGTCCCATGTACAGACAGGATCCCTCTAAAATGTGGGCTCTGTGTATGATCTCTATGACAGCTTTGAAAAGCGTGATTCTTCATTTTCATGGCTCATTTAGAATTGGTGATATCAGGTCTCATTCCTGACTCTTCTACTTAGTGTGATGCTGTTAGTCATTTATTCTTCCTGAGTCTTGACTTTAAAATGAGAGTGAAATAGATGTACCCTAAGGACCTACATTCTAAATTATCTTCTGATGATCCAATCAACTGAAACATAAAGATAAAAACTAAATGTTCATTTTCCTTTTTCCATCATCAAACAGATGGTGTGAACTTAGTTTAAGTAATTGGTCTGCAACTATATAGAAGTGAGTTCTCTCAAAAATAAAAACAAAACTCAATATTTTTACACATTTTAAAGTAGTTTCAATTAAAATATGATTAACCTGAATAAGTTTGAAAAAATTATCAGTTAAAATAATATTCCTGTAAAATATAACTTTGCATTTAGCACACAAAATCATTCAAGACTATAAATCATGTGACTGTCTATATATATTTAAAATAATTTCTAAGCAATTTCTAAACATTCTTTTCTATTGTAAAAAAAGTGCATTTGAAAGGCAGTCAACAATATACTTGTAAATTACAAATATTATATGTTTTTTTTAAATCCAAAAAAGCTATTTTAACTTATTTCTTCTGTTTAAATGTGACTAACTGGAAAGATCAGATGGACAATGTTTTGTACATCATGAGCATCCTTGTGAAGATGTAGTACTCTGTGAACTAAATGTTAACAGTAATTTATAAACCACTTCAAATAATGGAAATCATGAAAACTCTTCACTTTAGTGGTCTGAATAACCCAGAACTGAAAGTCTTTATGGCAGTATTTTTTTTTAAATTAAGCTGAAGAGTTGAACACAGATAGATGGATCCCAAAAGCTCATCTTTGGAAAGTGAACATCTGATTCAATTCAAGATAGAAGAGATATGCAAAAATTAGAGAAACTGGAAAATCTATATAAATGACATAAGAAAAAATGGTGAGGGACTAGCACAATATTTTAAATAAATTAGATTTTGCTTTTCAAACTTTAATTATACATTTTGAAAGTTGGAGTGAGATGAGAACTAGGAAACTAAGAAATATCCAATTATGATATAGTAAAGAATGTTTTTACCTTGGGGAACGACAAGCAAAATTGCTTCTATACATGCCTCTAGAACAACATAGATGTCAATAAAACTCCTGTTTTTCAGTGTAGTTCCTAGCTCAGAAATAGTGACAGCTGGAAGAGCTTCCAAAGAACATCTAATTCAAACCCTTTCTTTTACAGATGAGATTATCAAGTCCTGGAGAATCAATACAACTTGGTTATTGTAGAACTAATCCCTGGGAGCAGTCAGGATTTTTTTTTCAATAACATAACCCACCCTGAGTAAAGAATAACTTTAAAAGTAGAGAATAATTGAAATAATGAAACCAATCAATACATAAATAAGCACCAACTTTGTGCAGAGAATTTTCTTAAGTTTTGTGCATCATACAAAATTATACTAGGGATGATATGGTCTAATTTGAAAGAATGTCTTTCCTGAAATCTTCTACATGAAAATCATGATGACTTTTTGTCCTAGACGCTTCTAGACAAATTTGCAGTGCCAAATAGTAAACTTTCTTGCAGACAGGAAGAAAGAATGTTAACTTTTTAATATTAAAAATATGGTAGTCATAAATGCCTTCAATGATTTGGACATTAATTGATGAAAATCTCATTTCACTAAGATTAGATCACCTGTTATAATTTTACTTTGGTTTGGAGATAATTTCATTGTTCTAGAGCTAGAGGAATAAATGTTAGGTAATGCTACTGCAAACTTAATTTTGATAATCAAGGAAGAGAGGATTTGTGAAACAGAAGTGACAGAAAGCTTAAGGCAAAATAAATGTCTTCTTAGATTTCATAATAGCCAAGCACAGGAACACTAGATATAATCATACATATACTTTAGGAAAGAATATTTCAAAAAGCTCATAAAAATAATTGTGAACTCTAAGTTGTCAATATCATCAGAAAAATAAATCCTGACAATAAAAACTTATGAAAAAGAAAATTGATGATGTTTGTGGAAGAAGTGGGTATCTTAGCAGATGTGACAAGAGAAAATTGTTTAGATGAGCTAAGATTTTTAAAAGATAAATTCAAAAAATATTGAATATATAACCACAGAAGGATGCAACATGTAATACTACCAGGAAAGCCAGATCATAAAAATAAGTTGAGAGTGTGGAAAATGATAAAAATTACAAAAAGTGCCATGTAGACATCTTGGGAGTAAGAAGAACAAGGAAATGCTTTAAGATGATGTAATCATTCTGAAAATACAGCAGTAAGAGAAAATGTTTCAAATCCTATTTTGATTCTATTTCCTATATAAGGGGAAATAATTTTAAAGCTGAAAAATTCTTTTTAAAAATTGCTTGCAAGGTAATTGAGACCTAAAATAGATGAGAAGTTAGTAGAGATCATGTAGCTACTTAAAATAAATTCAAGATTTGTAACCCAGGTGAATTATAATCGAAGGTATTAAAATAAATTGCCAATGTGATTGCTGAACTGTTAATGATTTTCTGAGGAGTTATGTTAAATGGGAAAAGTTTCTGGAGAATTGAGAAAGGAAAATATACTAATTTTCCAACAAAGAATAGATCTTGACAAAAAAAATCAAGAATGAATTGAAAAACATATTTTTCCAAGCATTTCAAAGGGAATTAGAGATGGCCAAGAATTAAAATAGATTTACTGCAAAATAATACGTCTACCATTTATATTTGATAGCATTATTGCACTAACAAATTATCAAATTTGATTGAAAGAAAATCTGTTGAGATATATATATATGTGTGTGTGTGTGTATGTGTGTGTTAATTTCAATCAAATACATGAGAAACTTTATCATGATAATTTAAACAAAATGGAGCTTTAAGTAAAAATTTGAATGTTATAGAGCTGATAGAATCTGTGGAAAGTTTATTTAACCTAAACATAACCCAAAATATTGATTAATGGATTAATAGTAACATGAAGAAGGCATCTGCTAGGATATTTTAGAACTTTGACTCCTTCTCTATTTTGTCCAATATTTTTAGCAATGCATTGTCATAAGAACCATGTTTATTCATCTTTAGTATGACACAGATCTGGGAGAAATATTCTGTGAAATTGAAGAATAAGAATCCAAAAAGTAAGAACAAATGGTATACCCTAATTCAGATTAATAAATTACATTTTCTCATATGGCTCAGAAGCCATTTTTTACTAAACACAATTTTTTTTACTAAAACACAATTCGGGAAGATAAAACAATTTATTAGCAAAAACAAAACAGGCTAATTTCAATATAAAATTAAAATATGTTTATTTTATTCTCTAGAAGGAAATAATTTAACCAATAAAAGGGAAGCCAAGAGATATTCAAACTGCTATTTTTCTCATTTTCGTGACATCAACAATCCTCTTTTTGTCTCTTGTGGTGAAATTCAAAGACATCAATCAGATTATCTAAATTAGTGTTTCTCACAAAAATTATTTTTAAAAAGCTTGTAAGCAATAGGCTATCAATGGTTTATAGGCTAAAATAATAGGGCATGTGTGTGTGTGTGTGTTTTAAAAAAGAAAAAATGAGAAAAAAGTTCTAATGGACTCAACAAATATTTCTATGAATGTTTAGTCCATTATCTTTTTACAATGGAGAATTTGATATCAAGTTGATGTCACATCATAGTTGTTTCATCTTGTGGAAGTTGCAAATCATAATTCTGAGTGCCATAGTTTCATCATCTAAAAAATGAGAAGCTTAGAAAGGTTAACTTCTGAAATACTTCCTATGTTTAAACTCTATGCCTTCTCTCCCAGTCATTCCCCAATCGTTGAATGTCTTCTCAGTTTCCGCTTCTTTGCTACTACAAAAAGTGCTGTCACAAATATTTTTGCACATAATGATTTCCTTTCCTTTTTTTTTCCCTTCCTTTTTTTTCCTTTAGGCTGAATAGCCAGAAGACTACATCAAGGGTGTATACACAGTTTATTAGCTATTTGGGCAGAATTTCAAATTATTATCCAGGATGAGTGACCAGATTAAAGCTCTACAAACAAATTATTAAAATATATGCTTTTTCATACCCCATTAGTGTTTGTCATTTTCCATCTTTTCCTCAACTTTGCCAATCTGGAAAAATTAGGGTTATTTTAGTTAGCCTTTCTCTATTTGTGGTTTAGAGCATTTTTTGTACATTGATAGCTTTTAACTATTCATGATAGGGATTGGATTAATCATATTCTTTATACATCTTAGAAATGAGAACTTTGTCAAAGAAACTTGGTTCAAAGATTTTCCCCCTAATTCCCCATTTCTCTCCCAATTTATCTACTGTGATTGTGTCTATGTAAAAATATTTTAATCTTATGCAATCAAAATTATATATATATATATATAAAATAATCTCCAATGAATATCTTTATTTTACTAATGAATTTATCTAGAATTCATCAATATGATGGGAAATTTATTTGATAATACTCTAATTTTCTCAAGAAGTCACCATGTATCCATTTGGATATTATCCTGGTATATAATATGAGATACTGATCTACATCTAGTTTCCTAACAGTTTTTTAAATTGTTGAATTCTTGAACCCATGGCTAGGATTTTGGGGTTTAATCAAAGACTAAGTTACTCTGACCATTTTCTTCTGCATATTATATACTTAATCACTTATACTAATCCACTTCTTTATTATTTTAGTATCATTTTTAAATAATTATAGCTTTATAGAATAGTTTGAAATCAGGTGCTGATAAGTTGTCTTTTCTTCCATTTTTAAAAATCAATTCTCTTGATATTCTTGACCGTGTGTTCTTCCAGATAGAGTTTGCATTTTTTTTCTAATTCTATAAATTACAATGTTGATAGTTTGTTTAAAAGGCACTGAATAATGAATCAGCAAATTGATAGAGGTAGCATTGTCATTTTTATTACATTGGTTTGGCCTCATCACAAGTAATTAATATGTCTCCAATTATTTGGATCTGCTTTTATTTGTGCAGAGAGTATTTTATCTTTGTATTCATATGATTCCTCTCTGTGTCTTAACAGGTAATTATTTTGTATTTCGTATTTTGTTATCTCCATAGTTCTTTTAAATTAAATTTCTCTACTTGTGTATTTTGTGAGAAACATACAGGCATGTGTATATTTGTATGTGTTTATTTTATATCTTTCAATGTTGCTAAAATGCTGATTGTTTCAGTAATCTTTGTAAGTTGATTTTCTGGGTTCCTTTAAGTTATAACTTCTGAAAAAAATTACTAGTAGGATTTCTAGTATGATATATAATATTGATTTTGATGATAGACATTTTTACTTCACTTCTGATCTTATTACCAAGACTTCTAGTTTGTCCACATTACAAATAACTCTGTCTCTTGGTTTTAGATAGATGCTACTTTCAAGTTTAAGAAAAGTTCTGTAGATTCCTATACTTTTAGTACTTTTAATAGAAATGGATATTATATTTTGTGAAAAGCATTTTTGAATCTATTAAATAATCACATGGTTTTGGATAATTTTGCTATTAATAAGGTCAATAATATTTATTTTTACTAATATTGAATCAGTCTTGTATTCCTGGTATACACCCATTATGGTGATGTTGCATTATCTTTTTGATCTATTGTTATAATCTCTGTGCATATTATTCATTTTAAAATTTCTATCAAAATTCAATAGGAAATTATTTTATGTTTTTCTTTCTATAATTTGACTTTCATTTATTTAGGTATCAAGAACAAATTTATGTAATAGGAAGAATTTAAGACCCCCTTTTTGCAAACGGTTTATTTTATATTGGATTTGGTTGTCCTTTAAATGTTTGGAAGAATTCATTCACAAATCTACCCCTCCAGCTCCCCCCAACTCTACCTTTGGCAGTTCACTTATGCTTTGTTCTAATTCATTCTTCTAAGATCAGTTTATTTAAATGTTCTATTTCCTTTTATGTTAATCTGAGTATATTGTGGTTTTAATAAACATTCATTTCATTTAGTCTGTCAGTTTTAGTGACATAAGTTAAATAATTCCTAATAATTGTTATTTTATTCATTCATTCAGAAATAACATTTTTCATTTTTAATATTTGTAATTTGCATTTTCTTTTTTCTTTTTATGTTTAAATTAAATTAAGCTAAGTATTAATTGTGGTTTCTTTGTAAAGACCTATCCTTGAATGAGCTAGCTGGAAATCTATTGAACAACTACAATGTCCAACTCCTCCTTGCTCTCTATTCTATACTGAACACAAATGATGGCATCAATTTTATTTCTTTTTCCTTTTCTCAGTAGTATTTAATTTTCCCAAATATATGTAAAGATAGTTTTCAACAATCATTTTGTACGACTTAGTGTTCCATATTTTTCTGCCTACTTCCCCTATCTCTCCCCTTCACAAAACAGCAAACAATCTGATTTACATTTTAATATGCAATTGTTTTAAATATATTTTCATATTTTTTCATATTATGCAAGAAAAATCATACCAAAAGAGAAAAAAAACATGACAAAAACATAAACAGAAACAATAAAAGCTAAAAATAAAATAAAAGCTTTGATACACAGTTTCCATCATTCTCTCTCTGAATGTGAACGACATTTTCCATCTAAAGACTATTGGAATTGAGTTGAATCACCAAATTGCTGAGAAGAGCCAATTGAGAGCATCAGTTTTCAAACTCATGCAAAACAACATTCAGTGAGTTAAACAATCTCCATTTTCCTTTGAGGATGTTTAAGAGTTGAGTAACTCAAGGAGGAAAAAATATTTAAAACAGTTATTGTTGTTTGGCCTGGAATAATAAGGCAAATATGCCTCTAGTTAAATACTAGGAAATATATTGCAAGCCTTTCATTCTAACACCTAAGATTACTACTAGATACTGAATTAATTCAGTCCAATTAGGTTAATTCAATAAATACTTATTGAACTTCCTCTAAATACTGGGAAAGAAGCAGAGATAAAATAACAGGTTCCTTTCTTCCTTTAGCCATGAAGTGTAGAGAATCCAAATTGCAGGACTGAGACAGTAGTCAAGGCCGACAATCTACCAGCACCTTATTTTTTATTGAAGGTAATATACAACCAAGAGATTTCCCCCCGATTCTCTAGTGCTTCTTTGGTCATAAATTCCTCCCTCTCCAAAGATCTGCTAGATATATTATATTTTGTTCTCCTAATTTGTTTATGGTATCATCCTTTATGCCCAAATCATGTATCCATTTTGACCTTATTTTGATATGAGATATGAGAAGTAGGTGCCCTGTTCCACTTTTAACAGATTACTCTTCACATAATACTTCTGCCAAACTCCTTAGAAGATACATGAATATATTTAGTGCTTACTTATATATGTACATATGGTTTTCCCCAAATACACTATACATTCCCTAAAAACATTCTCTAAAAAAGGACTGCTTATTTTTTTCATTGTATCCCCCATGCTTCATACAATGTTTCCTACCTAGTTATAATTTAATAAATGATTGTTGAATTGAATTGTTAATAACTATTCTTATTCCCAAACATTTTCTTTTCAAAGAATTTCCTGGTCAAAGGATATGAACAAACAATTTTCAGATGAAGAAATTGAACATTTCTAGCCATATGAGAAGGTGATCTAAATCACTATTGGTCAAAAAAAAAGGCAAATTAAGACAATTCTGAGATACAACTATACACCTGTTATATTGGCTAAGATGACAGGACAAGATAATGATGAATGTTGGAGGGGATATGGGAAAACTGATGCATTGTTAGTGGAGTTGTGAAAGGATCCAACCATTCTGGAGAGCAGTTTGGAATTCTGACCAAAGGGCTATCAAACTGTATCAAACCCTTTGACCCAGCAGTGTTTCTACTGGGCTTATATCCCAGAGATCTTAAAGGAGAGAAAGGGATCCGCATGTGCAAAAAGATTTGTGGCAGCCCTCTTTATAGTGGCCAGAAACTGGAAACTGAGTGGATGCCCATCAGTTGGAGAATGGCTGAATAAATTGTGGTGTATGAATGTTATGAAATATTATTTTTCTGTAAGAAATGATCAGCAGGATGATTTCAGAGAGGTGTGGAGAGACTTGCAGGAACTGATGCTGAGTGAAGTGAGCAGAATCAGGAGATCATTGTACACAGCAACAAGATTATACGATAATCAATTCTGATGGACATGGCTCTCTTGAAAAATGAGATGATTCAAACTATTTCTAATGATGTTGTGAGGAAGAGAGCCACCCAGAGAGAAGACTGTGGGAACTGAGTGTGGATCACAACATAGCATTTTCACTCTTTTTTGTTGTTTGCTTGCATTTTGCTTTCTTTCTCATTTTTTTCCCTTTTTGATCTGATTTTTCTTGTGCAACAAGAGAATTGTATAAATATGTATACATATGTTGGATTTAACATACATTGGATTATTTGCTATCAAGGAAAGAGGGTGGGGAGAAGGGGAGAAATTAGAACACAAGATTTTGCAAAGATGAATGTTGAAAAAGTATCCATGCAGATGTTTTGAAAATTAAAAAGTTTTCATTTAAGAAAAAAAAAAGAATTTCCTGGGAACCTATAGTGCATAAACTTCCTTCCATAGTTTTCATGAATTCTAAAAAAGTATTTTGATTAATTTAGTTCAGCTGATAAATTCTACTACTCATTAATTCCTGTCTTCAAAAACTAGAATTACAGTTTTCAAACATAACAAATCTTTTATAAGAATTAAAAATAATATTAAATATGGATGCTAACTTTTATACTTGGCTTGAAAAAATGTATTTCACAAACAAAATGCAGAAAGCATGGCTTGAGAGCAATTTAAATGAAACAACTCCAGTTATTCTGATGGATAGCAAATTTGATATGAACCAATAATTAGATATGGCTTCCAAGACAGCTAATTTGATCCTAAAATTCTTCTTAGACATTTTCTGGATACAGCATTCTAGAATAAAATCTTGATAATCTGCCTCAATCTGTCTTGGTGAAACACATATAGTATGTTATATTCTCAGATCTGAGAACATTTTAGGAGGAACTTTAATAAACTGAAGTATGTGTAGAAGAGAGCTACTGATAAAGGTATAAGGTTCTCTCACAATAATTTCAGACTCTCTCAATGGGTTCCTTCCAATTTGTTTGTAGTTATCCTCCAAACATATTCTGTACTTATGCTTCTGTGCCTCTCAATTTTTATGAATATTGTTCATATTTGTACTCTATGCCTTAAATAATCAGTCCACCCATTTTGACTTCTTAAGATTTTATCCAACATTCAGGAATTAATTCAAATTCCAACTCATAGATAGAAATTTTCTTCATTCGCCACCACCAAAATATGTGATGTTTTTCATCTGATCTCATAATACTTTGGCTCTCTTTTTGCATTGACATTATTAAATTTCTATTAGAACATACATTTATGTATTTTCCCCATACTTTTTTTGTGTCTCCTCAATAAACTAAGCATGCATTCAATTAGTGTTATTTTGAAGAATAATTTGGTCTTTTTTTCAGAGCTTTAAGTTGGATTTAAACTCCAATTTAAGTTTGGAGTTTAAATTTTTTAAAGTACAGATTGAGATCATCTCAAAGAATATTATAATTTTTCTGTATTGCTAAAAGTATAAAAATTATCAATAGCATGTAATTAAAAGTTTAACTTTGCAAAAGTAAATCTATATAGATCAATTTCAATTGTTCTAAAATAAATATGAAAAATCATTATCAGGAGAATAAAATAGATAAAACCAAAGACTCTGAAAGCTTGATATTAATACATTTTAAAATTATTCATATCATAATTTCATGACAATAAATTCAAGTGTAAAACACTGTGAATTTGGAGTCAAAGGATTTGTATTTGAATAATAGCCATCTATTGAACCTATGTCACTTCAGATAAGGCATTTAATCTCTTTGGGCCTCAATTCCTCATCAACAAAATGAGAGGGCTGTACTACTGGATAACTTCCTTCATAGATTTAAATCTATTATATATAGGATGATTTATAATATGACATGAACAAGAGGAATAATGGTAAAATATGTATGTAAAAAAATACATCACATATATTTCATTTTTTTCTTAAAAAAAAAAAAAAAACTTTGATTCCCCTTCCATTTTCCTCATAGGTATATCAGAGATATATGTAGGAACTCTTAGTACATGTAATTTATTGTTTTAAACCAATAATTCTTAAAATTTTGTGTTGTGGATCATTTAAACAAGTTAATAAAGTCTATTAATTCCTGAAATATGGGTTTAAAGGGAATAAAACAAAATATATAGAATTACCAAGAAGACCATTTTTATTTATAAAGAATTAGCAAAATATTTTTCATAAATTTATGCATCCCAGGTAAATAAGTCTTGTTTTAGTTAACTCCTAGATACCATCTTTTTATCCTGTATGTAACTTGCTCTGCATATATTTACTTATATATTTTCTCCCCAATGGACTGTAAGCTCTTTGAGAGTAGTGACTGTCTTATGTCTCTTTACATATACCCAGTGCTTAGTACAAATAAGTATTTTATAAATGTTGATTGATTGATTGATAATTGTGTAAGAGTCTGATATTAAGTGATTTTTTTTTTCACGATCACATGGCTAGTAAATTATATAGGGGATATTTGAAACCATACTTATTAGCCACTCTGGTGGAATTTTTTACTCATAATAAAATTAAGTATTACCATTATGTATTTGACATTCTGTTATCCCCATAAATCATATCCTTTGTTCTTTGTCTTATTTACTTTAATGACTTTTTATGTTTAGCTTTTCAAGCCTATTACACAAAAGGTTTTTAATTCCCTTTGGCTATAATTAGAGTAAAGCCCTTCTAGATTAATAGTTTTGCCTTATATATGTATGGCCTTTTGATCCCAAACAGACAATAAATAGCAATCTTCCTATAGTCACATTTAACACAACTGTTTTTTTTTTCCATTAAATGATTGTTTTCTTCATTTTTGTTTTGTTTTTTATAAAAATTTGACTACGTTAAAACTAATATACACAGTTCTCTTTTTAAGAGAGAACTTTGCAAGATTATGTTTCAGGTATGACTTGATGACCATAATACCTATTTTATTTTATTCCTCAATTGCTAAGGATCTTTATCCCTTTAAATTGCAGCAGTGTTGTACCCCTCCCACTTAATAGACTTTAATCTCTTAGAGGTCAGAGATCTTCTCATTTTTGCACCTGAAATATTTTCCACAAAAGCATCTGGTTGTCTGTAAAATTGAATTACATCATTCCTCCAGGCTTAAGGAAAATGCTTGTTTCTACTCCTCCTTAATCATATGACTTAGAAATGCAAGGCCTGTGAATAGCTCAGTGAGTTGAGACTGGTATCTAGCTCTGAATTACCCATCTTCATTAGCAGGCGTAGGTGAAAGTCTTGCCTATGACTTCTTCCTACACATCAGAGAAAATTGTATTGGCCTTTCCAATTCCCAATAAGTTCATTAAGGTTCTAAAACACTTTCATTCACATAGCCAAAACAGTAAAAGCAATTAGAACTTTGTTCACCTCTCTGCCAACAGCATAAAAATATTTAACTGTATTTTTTTTCCCTATCAGGAGGGAATAATTTTCTAACCTCCTAAGGAAAGAAAAGATCCTGATCCCAGCTGTCTCATAATCATCTTCCAGCCATAAGTTTAAAAAAAGTACAATTTAAATATCAATGCTATCCCAATGAATCATACAAGAGTGATTAATAATATTTTTTGGCACTTTTCTCATAATAATTATAATGTCATTAATGGTTTCCCATTTTCAGATGGTGAAACTAAGGTGAATATGGATTAAATGATTTAACCTATAGCCACAAAATTAATAAATAGCAGAGTAGGGAAAAAAACACAAAGCTTCTTAGCTCACATCTAAGACTTTTTCTCCTACAATAAATTTTTACTATAATCATTCTAGAAAAGCTAGACAAGGCAACTGTTTATTGTTATTTTTCTAGATCACATAACTGAGACAGGAAAGACTGTATAATTCTGGTCTTAAGTTATTGATATATGTTGACATTCTGTTATAAAATATTCAGAAAAGAAAAAAAATTTACAAGGATGAAACAAAGGTTAAGAATCATAGCATTTTAATTTGAGTTGGAAGAGAACTTGGTGATCACAGAACCCCATCAACTTCATTTTTCTGGAATGACGTGTCCAGGTCAATAAAGCTGGTAATCAGTGTCCCAGGGAGCATTTGAACTGATATTCCTTATGCAAGTCCGATACTTAATCTATTATCTCTCTGATCATAGTTATCTCATATCTTACTATATCTCATATCTTACTATAAGAATGGGTAAGAATAAACTCTAAGCCAGAGAAAGGATTCATTCTGGAGGTGGTATTTACACAGGGGTAAACAGCCTAGAAATATGCAGGGACAATAGCAAATGGTCTGCCTAGGTGATGAGAAACCAGCAGATCCCAAGACTTTGAGGGAGATCAGCAACAAAAGGCAGAACACAGGCTAAGATTTGGCAGAGATTAATGGTCTAAGACAATTTTTTGTCCCAGTCTATCTCTGGTTGTTTTTATTCCTTTACTTTTCCAGGAGATAATTACCTATTAAGATTGGCCTAAATGTTATGGAGAATGATGACTGGGGATATCTACTTGAGAGGTGTAAGGGTAAACAACAAAATTAAATTCCTCAAAACAATTCTAAGCAAAAAGAAGAGAAGGAAGAAAGGAGTACATTATTGAGATATGAAGGCTGTGACCCAAGAAACCCTAATCAGAACTAGAAGGAAATAGTAAGGTTAGATAACTATTTATGAAACCTTTGAAAGGCAGTACAAGCATTACTTTGCTGATTCAACCACAGAGGAAAGATTTTTTAAGAGAACATAAAAATAGTTGCCATGTCAAGCATTTATTAAGTGCCTACTATTTCTGAGCACTCTAATCGGGGGGACACAAAGAAAAGAAAAGGATCTCTCTCTCTCTAAAGAAGCTTATAATTTAATAGGAAAGACAATATGCAAAAGGCAACTATATACAAAAAGGCAAATTAGAGATAATGTAAGATGGAAATTATTAAAATGAAAAAATCTTGGGAAAGGCTTCTTATAAAAGGGAAGATTTTCATTCAGATTTGAAAGTCTGGAAAGTTGGAAGGAAAAAATGAGAGAGAATATAAGCAGAGGACATAGACAGTGGGAAATGCCCACATCTTGAGATGGTTGTTGTGAGAATCAAATGAGACCACATTTAAAGTGATTTGCAAACCTTTAATTATCCATAAAAGCTAGTGTCCTGATTGAGGAACTGCAAAGCTGGTACAGGTACCACTAGATCATGAAATCCTTGAGAGAGAGTAAGAGTAAGATGAAGAGAACTGGAAAGGTAGAAAGGAGGCAGCCCTTAAAGGCCTTTGAAAGCCAAAAAGAGGCTTTTATAGTTGATTCTAAAAATAATAAGGAGCCACTGGGGTTTACTGAATGGGGGGATGACTTGGTAAGAATATTTTTTAGGGAGATCACTCTGACAGCTAAGTGGAGAATGGATTGAAGTGAGGAAGGAGTTGAGGAAGGGAGAGCAACTAGTAGTATAATTTTCAAATTATACACGAGTGAGGTAATGAGGTCCTAGACAGGGTGATAGCAGGTTATCAGTCAATGAACATTTATTACGGAGCCATGTCTTAGGCACCGAGATTGATGTTGGAAATACAAATAAGAAGAATAAAGAAATTTCATACCCTCAAGGAAATTATAATCTAATAAGAGAAGATAATACACAAAAGGAAGATGAAACACGGGAGGAAGAGAAGGGTGGAATCCAGTACAAAAGATGTAAGCCAGAAGGACATGAAGAGATGGCTTCCTGGAAACTCTCCTGAGTTGCAGGCTTGGGAGGCTGGGAGAGCAAGCAAAGGAATTAGAAGAACTAATGAGGTGGAAGTAGCCAAGGTAATGCAATCTCCATGATAATGGGTTTCCCAGTGGTTTCATCATGATGGAATCCAGTCCAAGAAAGTATAGATGATGGGAAATGATGAGTTGAAGATCTGGGAGCCCTACTTAAATGGAGCTTTTAGATGTTTGAATAAAGACTCTCTGATAATATTAAGTGAGAACTAATAAAACATTAGCATGGAAAGGAAATAACCTAGATTTTCTGGTTGTTGTATCTACAGACAAGCTTTCCTGGCAAGTGCCATCCAGACATATAAGTTCTAGTTTTGAGTCCAGTGCGGGATTCTTCCTGTCATTCAATAACCAAGCTAACAACCTTCCAAGAAGTTCATCCACTGAACAGTGGCCACCCTCAGATGATAAGGGGTTTGGGTCACAGGAATTAAAAAAAAAATAACCCTTTATATTCAGGTAAAGCAGAACTTTATATTGGTAGAGGGAGTGCTCATTCCTGCATTAACATGACTTCTTGAAGGATTAAAGAAATAGTGGCTAAGAGGGAGGAAACCAGACTAACTGCCAGCAGAGGTCAGTTATTGTAGGAAGGAGGTGTAGGAAGCACAGCAAAGAAAATGCTGCTAAGAGCCTATGGCCAAGTACACACCTTTCAGAATATAGCAGGATTCTAAGGGAACGGAGCTAGCTGTTTTATTACAACGAGACCTCCCTGGTATTGTTGATTTTTTGGTTTTCTTTCCCCATTTTTGTTATGTCTCTAGCACTTAGCACAGTGCCTTGTAGTGACTGAATTTAGACAGAATAAGGAAAAGCACAGCTAATTAATGGCTGATTGTAGCTGCTGTTATTAAATTCAAATGAGATCTGGAGAGAGAGAAAGTATTGTAGATGCTGTATTTCTTTATAATTATGCTACATATTTTATCATCTTTTAACCCAGCAACATAGGGTGTGTTTAAATATTTATACTTCTAAAAATTATATTTTTATAGAAAAAGTCATTGAACTCTGCTTATTTTATCTTTCTAAATTACCTGTGCCTTGGAATTATCTAACTTCCTAACCTATATTGCCAGTAACATGTTTCAATCTTCCTTGCTTCTGTCCACCTTCTCTCTCTGGGACTTGGACTCTAGAGACCCTCCCTCATCTCCCACCCCAGGGGAATTATACCATTCAGCTTTGGAACTGGAACGAAGGAATGGCCCTTTATTGGAAGGTGAGAAAATTTGCACCTCAACCTTCTACATCTATCAGATTTCACACCATACTGTGCCCAAGTTAGCCATCCTCTTGGTCACTAGGGTCTAGCTATTACAGGCATTACCATGTGTTCTACAACCACCCAATTTCTTTTGCTCTGGTAAATATAAATCAAAATCGCCTCAGTGGGTAATATGCCATTCCATGGCTTCTGGATAACTACCATTTCATTGATATGGGAAAAGACTCAACATTTTAATGCCTTGCAGAACCACTCACAGTCTGAAAGATTTTAAATCAAAGCCCACTTCCTTGGTCACCCCTGATCTGTTTTGAGCCTTGTTAAAGCGAGCAATTGTCTTGCTTTTGTTATTGTCACCCTAGCACCTAACAAGGTCTTAAATATTGTAGATGCATAATAAATGCTTTCTGACTGACTGGTACATCTAGTATAGAAACAGTGGAGTAGATAAACTGCTTCTATTCTACCTTATAAACTTAATCATACGAAGCTATAAGAAACATTAATTTTTAAATAAATCTGTTCTGCAAGAATTACTGCAGAAACTAGCTCAGCCCAGAGTAATTACTTAAATCATACATTACATTAGTAACAAATAAATACAATATTATTTTAATTTAAATATCCTTTTTTATCCTGATCATGCTAAGGTTTGGTATATAAAGAGGAATAAAAGTGTTATGGAAAAAAAATCATACCAGTATTTGTTATGTGCCTAGATATTTGGAGTTATCTGGTAGATGATAGGTTGAATATTTTCATTTCTGCATACTTATGTAGCAACTACATTTCAACATTTCATTTTATATATACATATATATACATATATGTATATATATATATACACACACACATACACACACACACACACACACACACACACACACACACACAAAGAACATGCTACTGCTATTTCCAACTAGCTATTGAATAAATGGAAAATAGAGAAGAGTTTTTTGTCCTTCTTTTTTAGATTTATATTATTTCAGATACCATAGTCTTCGGAATACCAGCAATGATTTTAGCATATAATGAAGGTTTTTTGTTTTTGTTTTGGTTTTGGTTTTTTATTTGTTTGTTTTTGTTTGTTCTTTTTTGGGGGGAGGGGTTTGCTGAGGCAATTGGGGTTAAGTGACTTGCCCAGGGTCACACAGCTAGGAAGTGTTAAGTGTCCGAGTCAGATTTAAACTCAGGTCCTCCTGACTTCAGGGATGGTGCACTATCCACTGCACCACCTAGCTGTCCCAGTGACAATTAGCTTGTTAATTCAGACAGAATAAAACATCTAATGCAGAAATATTCAGAAATTTGAAGTTCATGCATTTGGAGATTTTTTTATTTGTTTGTTCTTTATTGACTAAATTGTACATGTTTTCAATGTTATCGGGATTCTCCGGGGAGATAACCAAAAAGACCCATACAATGATGTTCATCTTATCACATACACACATCATTCAACTATATTCTTCCAATGTTTATTCACTACCTCTTAAAAACCTCAGCTCTCCTTTGTGTTTGCTTTATTCCTATGGCATTCATAAGTGTAGATGATTTTTTTCCTTATTGAGAACAATTATCTTCTTTGTGAATGTTTAGTGAGATTAGGAGGAATACTCCCTGTGACCTTTTGTGGCTTTATTTTCCGTGTATTCTCTGAATGACAAACTTGAATGAATTGCTAGCTTATCAATTCATTGCAACCTTTCCAGGAGACCATCTTTGCAATTCTACCTTTATTCAGTAACAGTTTGGCTGGGGCAAGATTTGGCTGAGGTCTCCCTCTCACTCCATATGTTTGATCGAGAATATGTTTCATGTTATAACTGTTTCTTCACAGATGCACAGATGATAGGCATAGTTGATCAATCTGCCATAAAATATCAGACGGTATTTTGCTACAACTATTCAAGAAATATCGATGTATTTGCCTAGAAAAACGGTGATGGGTTTCCCTCCTTCTCTGCCTCTCTGCATTCATGTCTAACATTGGGAAGGGATGAGCAGGCAGTCAGGGTAGTCAGTGACTCTTAATTTACTCTGCCTTTTGCAGATGGCAGTTCTTTTGCCATATGGATATGACTTTCTAGTCACTTCAGATATCCTTCTCCCACTGAAGGACCAGTTTTTTTGTGTGTGTTTTTTTTTTTACTCTTATAAAACAGAGACTGCTGTTTGACCCTGAGCAAGTCACTTAACCCCAATTGCCTTAGCAAAAAACAAACAAACAAACAAACAAAAAAGAGATTGGACAAGGGGAGGCAAATGTTGATCTAAGTAATAATTAGAAGGTTAGCTTACCACATTGATTATTGACTTTTTACCTAAAGCTAGTCTACTAAAAATATTGTCTTTGCTCTGTAAAAATAAATCAATAAAAGGCAGCAGGAAAGTACAATGGAAAAGAAGGGAGGAAATGAGCATTTATGCAGCAGCCACTGTGTGCAAGAAACTAGAATAAATGCTTTACAAATCTATTTAATCATCACAGTATCCTTAAGAGGTAGTTCCTAATATTGTCCCCATTTTACAGTTGAGGAAACTGAGGCAGACAAATATTAAGTGACTTGCCTACCTAATAAGTGGTGAGGATTTAATCTTTCTGACTCCAGGTCCATCATTCTATCCAATGCAATACTTAGCTCCCTGAATTTAAACTGAATCTGAAGTTGTAATATTCATTTCCTGTTTGACCTTGAATAATTCATTTGACTTTCTTAAATCTCATTTTCCTCACTTATAAAATTAGGAGATTACATGTGTTGCCTTCTAAGGCCTTTCAGCTCTAAATCTAAACTCTTGTGATCCTATTTTAGTCCCCTTTGGGGATATGATAAGATAATCGTGGATATGATCAGATATAATAGGCATTCACTAATTGTCCTTCTTTACTGCTTTTAAATCACAATATCACAATTGCTAACTTAACAGACAAATAAACTATCTGAAAATAGAACAAACATTTTACAAAACAAAACAAAACAAAAAAGCATCCTGTGCATCTCGGGGAGGATCTCAAGCTCATGTCCTCTAAGGAAGAAAAGGGGAAAGAACAAATGAAAACTCAGCAAACTCGGACTCCATCCCCAGTGGATTTCAGTTCTAGATTGATCTCAGCATGACTCACAAACCCTGGTATCTCCCCTGCACTCCTCCAATCCAACAGCTCCTTCGCAGTTTTCTCTTGGTGATTTGCCCATAAGTCTCCTGGCTTTCTTCCTCTGCCTTCCCCCAAATAGAAAGGAAAGAGTGGGATAAGCCTTTTCAAATGTGGGTCCTCTGCCAGTCCAAAGCTTAGGGGAAATATGTGTGGTGTGAGTATCCTGGATATTCTCTGCCCCAAACCAGGGGGCATCCATTTCTGGCATCCTGATTTCCTTGATGTCACCTGGAAAAAGTATGTTTAGAATATCCCCACAGAAGTGATATAAAATTCTATAAGAGAGTTACTTTGAAATTTTAGTATATTTAGTATAGAAATCATGTCATCCAGTCGTCATCTAGACAAGAATCTCTAAACCTTAACTGCCAAGTGATCTTTCACACTTAACTTTAAAAAAATAAATAAATAAATTTTAAAAATTATTTTTATTGAAGGAGGAAATCACTATCTCCTGAGTTAACCCACTGCACTTTTGAATGGCTCTAACTATTGAAGAATTTCTGAGGAAATGCAAAGCAAATATCATTACTTTTCCATATATGAGTCTTTCAAATATATGAAGCCAAGCATCCTTTTCATATTTCCTAAAGTCTTGTTTTCTGCTGAATGAACTTTTCCAGTATTCATTGCATGCCATTTTAAAGAATTTTCATCTTCCTGATTACACTGCTCTGGTTGATCCCCAGTTAGTTTTCTCCAATACTGTATCTATATCAGAATACTACAAATATAATATGATCAGAGTGAGAGTACAAGGGTTTATCATTTCCTTAATAGTGCTCACTTTATATTTCTTAATGTACCTTAAGACCACATGAATTTCTTAATAATCAGATACTTATTGACTAATATTGAATTAGATTAAAACACATGTATTTTTAAAATTTATTTTATTTATTTCATCACGCTAATTTCATGTAAAAATTAACATTTTTAAAAACATTTTGTGTGATCGTAACTGTAGCTTCATGATATTTTAACAATTTATTTTTGGCTGCTTAAACATTTTCTCTTTGATCTAGGAGTTCTAGAATTTGACCACAATATTTCTAGAAGTTTTTATTTGGGGATCTTTTTTTAAGTGGTGATAACTTAATTTTTCCCATTTCTATTTTATCTCCTAGTTTCAGCATACCAAGAGTACTTTTCTTGACAATTTTGAGAAATATGATATGTAGTCTCTTTCTTTGATCATGGCTTTCAAGGAGTCAAAAAGTTCTGGAATTATTTATTCTTTTTATTTTCCAGATCAATTATTTTTCTGATGAGATATTTCACATTTGCTTCTATTTCTGCATTCTTTAGATTTTTCTCTTATTTGTTTTTTGATGTCTGATGTGGTCATTAGCTTTCAATTGCCTAATGCTATGTTTAGGTACATTGAAATGCATGTGTTCTTTTAAAGAAAGATATTTTTATTTATTTAATTAAATATTCCTTAATTATATGAAAAATATTTTTAAAAAATTTTGTATGATCCTAACTGTAGCTTCATGATAATTGAATGGTTTCCTTTTGACTACTTAAGACATTTCTTTACTAAGAAATTAAATTTCTTTATCAAGCTTTTTAACCTCTTTTTCTATTTGATTAATAATGCTTTTAAAAATATTTTCTTCAGTTTTATGCCTCTTTTATGAAGTTATTAATTGACTTTTCATATTTTCTTTTGTTCTTATGTCTTCACCTAATTTTGATTTTGAAAATATTTCTTTCCTCTTCCAGAAATTCTTGTTGTACTTTTGTTCAATTCCCATTTTTATTTGAAGCTCTACTTGCAGTTTTTGGACTTCATTGACTGCTGAGTTTTTTGAGTTCTTTCATGTCATCACTGTAGCTTTTCCTTGATTTTTCATCCTATCTCATGATTTTAAACTTTATCTTGAAGCTGAGCTATGTTCCTGAATTAGGGTAAAGAGAGGGTTTAGGGATAATATGTCAAACTTTGGGCTTTTTCATAATACTGTTTTCAAAGCTATTTCTGAGGGACTTGGAAGTTTTTGCTGCTTCCAAAAATGGGGTAGTATGAAAAGAGCTGTGGTCATTGCTTTCCTGGTCTGAACCCTGGTCCTCACCCCCAGAAGGACTCTGATATCTTAGAATTATAATTGATATTTCTCCTCAAAGCCCCTGTTCCCTTAAAACCAGAAAAAAAAAAACTGTTCCTTAGGATTCCTGATCCTTCAGGACTGGAAGTAATATGGTTTCTCAGGTACCTTATTCCCTTGGAATCATAAGAGATTGTGATTTTTACTTACTTTTCCTCAGGGACCTTGAACCCTTGCTGCTGAAAGCAGCACTTTATTTCAGAACTCTCAATCCTTCTTGACTACAACTACTCTCTGGTTTTGAACTAGGTCCCTGAAGTGGGTAAAGGTATTGGCTTTGTCAAACACTGTCCAGTTCTGTGTCCAGTATTACTATACATTTCCCATATCATCTCTTTCTGATGAGTTGCCAGGTCCCTATATTATCTCTGGCTTGAGAGTTCCATGGTCTTTCATCCATGTGGATTCTAGATCATGCTCTTTCTCTGGATCACATTTCTCTCTTCCCAATCTCTAATAAGTTATCTTAGGGTGGAAGAATGTCTCACTTGACCTTTTGTTGGCTCTGACACTCCAAAATTCAATTTTAGAATTATTTTAAAGTTGTTTGGAGAGGAATGTTGGGAGAGCTTGATTTTTTTTTTCCTACTCTGCCATTTTTGCTCTGCCCCTGGAAACGCCGTGTCTTTTTAGAAACCCTAATTGCTTTTTAGTCATGGCCCATTTGCAAGAAGCTGACTTTTTAAAACCCAAAATTAAAACTTTACATTTACCCCTATAACATTCTACCTTATAAGATGCATCCCAGTGTTCTAAAAGGATTGCATTTATCCCCTTCTCCCATCACAAGTCTTAATTTTTTTTCAGAAACAACTATGTTCCAAGAGTGATATTATATATCAATAATTATACCAAATCCTCATGATTCACCTTTAACTTTGTATAGTACTAGATGAATATATGTAAATATCTGTTTTACACAGACACAGACACACATACACACATAGTATATATATATATATATATATACACACACACACACACACACACACACACACACACACACACACACACACACACATACACATATACATGGATATATAATGGGTTTATGTGTATATAATTCCCAGAAACATTTCTAAAGTACTATTTCTTCTAGCAAGCTTTTATAGTGAATAATAATATTTGCTTATTTATTCACTGGGTTTATTTTTTATTAAATAAACTACAGATATTATTCAAATGATGTTTAACTTTAGCTGTTGCATTCCAAACATTAGAATATCAAATTAATTTCAGTTGTTCATGAGAGGAGAGAAGAAATCATTTTCAATTCTAACAGAAAGGATTAGAGTTTATAATGTTAGAAATACTATATAATATAAATTTTCAAACAAAATGAAATTAATTACCAGGAAAAGTAATAAAAATACTTCCTACTTTTACTACTAATCAAAATAATGAGAGGCAGCAGACAATAATAGATAGAGAATCTGCAGCAGAGTCAGTAAGATCTGCCTCTCAGACTCTGCAACTTTAGAAGGTCATTTAATTTCTTGCTTCCAAGCAGATCTTTAAATTGCAAAAGAGTAATTTGTAAATTTGGAAAATTTAACTTACACAGATTTTTCCAAACAAATGAAATCACAGGGTAAATTAAACAGAAACCAAAAAATCTTCCCAATGAAATATAATTTATGGTAGTTTTCCAAAGTGCTTTCTTAAATATGTTTAAGAATTATGTTGATTCCTTTCTTGTGAATGTGGACTAAATATAGGGATAGTGTCAGTGATTGAATATCCTAATGAATATCCTAACACATTGGAAAAAAGTCTCATAAACCATCTAGTTTGACTTGTAACATAGGAAGAATTAGAAATGTAACATATCAGTCAAATAATCTTTCAGCCTTTCCTCTAAGACTTTCAAAGAAGTACAACCTGCAAAGGCACCACATTCCATTATTGGACAGCTCTAACTCTTAGGAAGATTTTTTAAAATATTTGTTTCTTGGGGCCAGCTAGGTAGCGCAGTGGATAGAGCACCAGCCTTGAATTCAGGAGGACCGGAGTTCAAATGTGGTCTCAGACACTTAACACTTCCTAGCTGTGTGACCCTGGGCAAGTCACTTAACCCTAGCCTCAGGAAAAAAAATAATAAATAAATAAAATAAAATATTTGTTTCTTTCTTTCCCTCAATTAATAAAAGCCTACTTATCAGCAGCATTCGCTCATTTTTTCATCTCCTTCTAAATCCAATCTAAAGGCATCTTTCCCCATTAATATTCTTCACTCTAAGACTAAGACTTCTGACTGAGTTGATGATGTAGTCTTTAAACTTGAAGTCTTAGTCTTCCTTTCGCCAAGTCAAGATAAAAAGAAAAAAGGAAATAAACAAAAATAAATCCCTCTACCAGCTCACTTTCTAATGGGAGGAATACTATATCCAAACAGCTCTGTATGAGCAAGATGTACATAGTGTAGATCTGAAGTTCTTAAACTATAAAGTTTCAGCATATAAATTTCAAGTGATCTATGTACTTCAATAGGAAAAATATACATTTTTCTTTTTACCAACCTTTAACCAAAAATTAGCATCATCTTCAATTATGATTTTCTAGAAAATATTCTAAGGAATCCATAAGCTTCACCAGGCTGCCCAAGGGGTCTGTAGCATATTTAAAGAGCAATAGAACCCTGAAGGAGATGAAGGAGGCAATCTAAGAAAGACGTCCTAGCTGTCCTCAGCTCTTGTCTCATCAACTTTGTCTCAAGAAATCCATCAGTCATTACATTCACATTCATTGAATGATCGATCACCAACCGTCCATTTCAGTTTGTTCTATAGCCAACTCTACCCAGAAACTCCAATAATCCTGTACATACAGAAAAGGCATCGTAATTTATTAAGTATTCATCAAAGTCATATAGGAGGCAGCATGGGCTAATAGAATATCTACTACATTCCTTGACCAAACTAGCTGGAGGACCAGGATAAGTCACTTTAAGCTATCCGTGCCATGGATAATTCTCAAAAACTTTATGTTATAATAGACCTGGAGCTTGAACAAAAGGAGTTCTCCACACTTAATCATAAACTAAATGCCTCCCCCAAAAGAACCCTAATCCCTCATCTGCAAAAAACAAAACAAAAAACAAAAACAAAAACAAAAACAAAACAAAACAAAACAAAACACTGTTTTAAAAATATTCTTCAAATTTCACCTGCCAAAAGAAGAACCATTTTCAGAACCCTTTGAAGACATTGCTATAGAAACAACCACATAAGATTCTATATAAAGAAACACTAATGATTGCAATTGTTTATTCCTTGAATTTGAATTGAATGACCTTTCCAGTTTGTGTGATAACTTAATAAGAATTCCTTCGATTTGTCTCACTCCCTGTTCTAAAGAGTTCAGAGTTTTCTGACAATACAAACTAATTAATTCTTACATCACTCCTGAGAAAGGGGAGAAAAGATTTGCTGATCCTTAGTAGGACAAAGAAATTCAACCTTGGAGACGCTTCTGAGTTTGCCCCAGTTAACATCAAATTGTAAACCATGCCCAGAAGTATGGATTTCAGCCCATTGCCAAGCCAGGGTCTATTGCAAATTCTTAATTTATTTTTATTGTTCTTCTGTTTTCTTCAGTTTGCATTTCTAGAGGTAATATGATAAAGTGAAAGTTCAGCTTTTTCATCTTTAAAAAGAGAAATTTGAACTAGATAACGTTGGAGATGCTTCCCAATTCTAGATCCATTGTTCTTCTACAAAGAAACCCCAAGACTTGACAAGCCTCCACCCCTTTCCCAGCTGTTGTCTCTTTGCCTCTCTCCCATTGCTCCCCCAATAACCCATTTTAGACAATCAGAGAGGTTCCTTTGGTACAGTAGACACAACAGAAGAGAAGGGATTATCCCAATAGTAAGCATAAGAGGGAGGGAGTTGTACATGAAATAATGATCAAAGAGACAGTAATGGAAAAAGGAGAAGTCATTTTCTTTGCTTGCTTAAAGCAACAATAAGTAGAATATCCTAATATAGGCCAGCTCACCACATTGGTGGCCATGAAATCATGCTGAGAGGCTAGACCCCACCATGCAGCTCCATCAGCAGCCCATCAGTTACCAAGGGCAGCTGTTTGCAATCCCCTGAGTTCCTCATGAAGAACAGAATAATTTAATATAACAGGAGTGTTTGCTGATGCTGTATTCTTTAAGCTTGAAATCTTAGTTCTAGGAAAGTCAGACCTAGCATCCTAAGTCAGAAAATTTTATTTATAGATCATGGATGTAAGCTTTCCAAGGGAGTTCCTAAGGGACATCTTAATATAGTGGTGAGAACTTAAACTTTGCTTTAAGACCTGGACTAAAATGCTGCAGCAGATACGTAATAAACTATATATATATATATATATATATATATATATATATATATATATATATATATATATATATATATATATATATCCTTATATATCCTTTACTGGTCCCTAAATGAGAATATTAGACTCAATTATAAAGTTTCCTTTCAACTCTAAAGTGAATCTTGTAACCATCACATACTGGGTTCTACCTCTACTCATTTTTGAGTTGGTCCTTTGGATTTTATTCCCTAGCATTCAGACCCCAGGAAATTTGTCTTACATGTCTCTGTTAGGAAAACCAGGAATTCTGGAACACACCTATTTCTTTATTTTTTGGTAAGTTGTATAAGAAATCATGAATTTTTTCAAGTCAAAAGGGATGCAAATGTGAGTCCAAGACTTGCTATTTATAATATATTCAAGGAATACTAGATGTATCCTAGTATATATGACATGTGAGTCTTTGGTATTCACTGAAGGGCAAAACTAAGTGAGAAAATCAGTATATCACAATAAAAGTTTTAGAAGTCTCAATCTTCTACAATGTGATTGTCCAACTGGACAATTTATTTATTATTTAAATTTTAAAAAGCCAATGTGGCTTACTATGCTTAGAAATCAGGAATGTGAAAAACAATTGAAATGCTTAAGTATACATATGATATTTGCTACAGTGCTACCAAACTGTCAATTCTGGAAAGGTAATACCCAATATTTCTTTCTTGAAATAGTCATCAGGGAGAGTTACACATCGGTAAAGTAAAACAAGAATTAAATTAGCTTGGGGTTTCAAAACAAAAGAAAAGTGATCATGGCAACATATTTGGAAGCTTATTTTGAAACCTTAGACCGAGGGTGAAAATTTCACTTTTTATGTCCCTTATGTTCCAAAAGTATATTTTTTTCTCTCACCTCCTTAATTTCCAGACTTGGAGAAAATGGTCTATTCATCTTTCAATCTGTGACATAGATTTGGGAGAACCCATCTCTATCCACTGGAGTTAAAAGACCTTTTCTTACTTATCCGTTAAGAATTCATCCTCAGTCTCCACTGAGTAATCTTGTTTTAACTTTGGCTGTTCCCACTTCACCCTTCTGAAGACTTCAAAGGCACTGCTCTTAGAAGTTTTCCTTGCTTTTCACCTGTGGCTTCTGTCTTGATAAGTCTGAAGCAAATTCTCAAACCAATTCAAATCAATAACTTTACCTGAGAAATAAACCAGTATAACTGTTGTATGCACACTTATGGATGAACCTTACCTATGCTTTAGACCCATGTAGTCCTAGAACCACATGGTCTTTGCTGCCATGATCATCTTCCCTTCATTTAAAAACAAAAGCTAATTTTAATCTTGTTTCACTTACTGGTGTATAAACCAGAAATGCTGGTACTGACCTTCCAGGTTATGTTGAGAGATTCAATCTTTATTCATATTCCTGATTTCTAAACATAATAATCCACATTGGCCTTTTAAAAATCAGTACTTTTGTCCTCATCAATTGTTCTCTGCTATTTCTACTCTAAAAGTTTCCTAAAAGTTGGAGTTTCAGATCACTCAGCAAAATTATAGAACATTAGAGGTAGAATGGATCCTGAGTGATTCTCTAAGGCAACTTCCTCAGAGAAATTAAATCATTTGCCCAAAATCATATCAGTAATTACAGGGAAAACTGACACAAATCTAAGTGTGTTGACTGAAATTTTAATTACATTTCAATATTAGAATTTTGCCATTGATAAAAGCTTGTGAACCTGCCTACTTCCATACTAACAGTTCTGAACAAATAATACCACACCCTGCAAGTACCACTCAACATGTACAGTACTCAAGATTCAATTAGACTTCCGGCCAAGATGGCGGCGTGGAGGCAGACAGCTGCTTGAGCTCCTCGTTTTCTCTCAGAACTTACTTCATGACAAGCCTCTGACTTAATGCTTGACCCAGAAAGAAATCCACAAATTATCACCAAGAGAAGACATCCTTGAAAGTCGCCAGAAAAGGTCTGTGTTTGTTCGGGGGAGGGTCAATCAGACTGGGTGCAGACTGAGGGCAGACAGCCAGAGCAAGACAGGCAGCTCACACAGCTCAGACCGGAGGGGGAGGGGTGTGATCTCTGCCGTTTCTGTGAAAGGGCTTTTGCCCCAGTGTGGATGCTCCGTCTTGGCAGCAAGCCAGGAGCAGCAGAGAGGGTGTAAACACCGGAGGTGAAGATTAAAACCCCGGAAAGCCAGCGTCTCTCAGAGCCCGGCCACCCCCAACCCCCACCTGGACTGACTCGGTGCGTTCTCAGAGCCTCAGAGCACAGACTCAGTACAGTCATTGCTGTTCTGTTAGTGGCTCTCTGCTGCCCTACCCCCAGTCTGTAGAGGAAGCCCATTAATACCATCCAGCCCTATCCCCCGCAAAACAGACCAATTGTTTCTCTTGTCAGTTTGTTTTCTTTGATTCCTACTCTGACAAAATGAACAAAAAATTCAAAAGGGCTCTAACCATCGACAGCTTCTGTGTGGAGAGGGAGCAGACTTCAAATGCTGAAGAGACTAGGAACAGAATGTCCCCAGATGTATCCCCTGGGAGGGATATAAGCTGCTCCTCAATACAAAAGAACCTCATAGAGGAAATCAAAAAGGCTCTCACAAGAGAGCTGGAAGAGAAATGGGAAAAGGAAAGGGAAGCTTGGCAAGAGAGCCTGGAGAAGTCATCCCATGCATTCAAAGACAGAATGGATAAAGAAATCAAATCATTGAGAAACAAGATTAGTGAGCTGGAAAAGGTAAACAACTCCAAGGAAAACAGGATTAGTGAGCTGGAAAAGGTTAACAACTCCAAGGAAAACAGGATTAGAGAGCTGGAAAAAGAAATCAGCTCTCTAAAAAATAAAATGGATACAATGGAAAAAAATTCCATAGAAGATAAAAACTCAATTGGACAATTACAAAGAGATATAAAAAAAGTGAGTGAAGAAAATACATCATTGAAAATTAGACCGGAACAAGTAGAAATGAATGACTCAAGGAGAAACCAAGAGGGAGTCAAGCAAAACCAGAGAAATGAAACAATTGAAAAGACTGTCAAGTACCTTACCAGAAAGACAACAGACCTGGAAAACAGATCCAGGAGAGACAATCTGAGAATAATCGGACTCCCTGAAAAATGGGAGGAAAAAAAGAGCTTGGACACCATTTTCGAGGAAATTATCAAAGAGAACTGCCCAGACGTTTTGGAAACAGAGGGTAAAATAGACATCGAGAAAATTCATCGATCACCTACTGAAAGGGACCCTAAAATCAAAACGCCAAGAAATATAGTGGCCAAGTTCAAGAACCATCAGACAAAGGAAAAGATATTGGAAGCTGCTAGAAAAAAACAATTCAGATATGGAGGATCCACAATAAGGATAACACAGGATCTAGCAGCGTCCACATTAAAAGAACGCAGGGCCTGGAATATGATATTCCGAAAGGCTAGGGAACTTGGTATGCAGCCAAGAATAACTTACCCAGCAAGAATGAGCATCATTTTCCAGGGAAGAAGATGGACATTTAACGAAATAAATGAATTCCATCTATTTTTGATGAAAAAACCAGACCTACATAAAAGGTTTGATCTTCAAATACAGAACTCAAGAGACTTCTAAAAAAGGTAAAAAGAAATCTTGAGAACTATACTTCTGTCAAAAAATATGTAAAGAACATATGTACAATTTGTCTTAGAAACTAGAGGTGGAAAGGAGATTATATCATAAAAAAGTATAAAGTGGTGGTACTACATCTCATGAAGAGGCAAAGGTAACCTATTATATCTGAGAGAAAGAAAGGAGGGAGATGAACATAGCGTGTATCAATAGACATATTCGATTTATGGTGAAACTTCTTCCACTTCATTGAAAAGTGAAAGGGAAGGAGTAAGCTAAGGGGAAGGGAATACAGTAATTTCGAGGAAAAGGGATAAAATAAGGGGAGGATCTTTAAGGTGGGGGAGGGATCCTAAAAAGGGAGGGCTGTGAAAAGCAAGTGGTGTTTACCAGTTTAATACTGGATAGGAGGGTAAAAGGGAAGGAAAGGGGAAAAGCATAAGCAGGGGTTAATAGGATGGCAAGCAATATAGAATTAGTCCTTCTAACCATAAATGTGAATGGGGCAAACTGCCTCATAAAGAGGAAGCAGTTAGCAGACTGGATTAAAAGTCAGAATCCTACTATATGTTGTTTACAGGAAACACACCTGAAACAGGATGAGACATTCAAACTAAAAGTAAAAGGGTGGAGCAGAATCTATTATGCTTCAGGCAAAACCAAAAAAGCAGGAGTAGCCATCCTCATCTCAGATCAAGCAAAAACAAAAATTGATCTAATTAAAAGAGATAAGGAAGGGCATTATATCCTGCTAAAGGGAAGCATCAATAGTGAAGCAGTATCAATATTAAACATGTATGCACCAAGTGGTGCAGCATCTAAATTCTTAAAAGAGAAATTAAGAGAGCTGCAAGAGGAAATAGATAGCAAAACTATAATAGCGGGAGATCTCAACCTTGCACTCTCAGAATTAGATAAATCAAACCACAAAATAAATAAGAAAGAAGTCAAAGAGGTAAATAGAATACTAGAAAAGTTTGATATGATAGATCTTTGGCGAAAGCTAAATGGAGACAGAAAGGAATATACTTTCTTCTCAGCAGTTCATGGAACCTATACAAAAATTGATCATATACTAGGGCATAAAAACCTCAAAATCAAATGCAGTAAGGCAGAAATAGTAAATGCATCCTTTTCAGACCACAATGCAATCAAAATAACATTTAATAAAAAGCCAGGGGAAAATAGACCAAAAAATAATTGGAAACTAAATAATCTTATACTAAAGAATGATTGGGTAAAACAGCAAATCATAGACATAATTAATAACTTCACCCAAGAAAATGACAATAATGAGACATCATACCAAAATGTGTGGGATACAGCCAAAGCAGTAATTAGGGGAAGTTTTATATCTCTACAGGCCTACTTGCATAAAGTAGAGAAAGAGAGGGCCAACGAATTGGGTTTACAACTAAAATTGCTAGAAAAGGAACAAATTAAAAACCCCCAGACAAACACAAAACTTGAAATTCAAAAAATAAAAGGTGAGATTAATAAAATTGAAAGTAAAAAAACTATTGAATTAATTAATAAAACTAAGAGTTGGTTTTATGAAAAAACCAACAAAATAGACAAACCCTTAGTAAACCTGATTAAAAAAAGGAAAGAGAAAAAGCAAATTGATAGTCTTGAAAATGAAAAGGGTGAACTCACCACTAATGAAGAGGAAATTAGAACAATAGTTAGGAGCTACTTTGCTCAACTTTATGCCGATAAATTCGATAACTTAAATGAAATGGAAGAATACCTTCAAAAATATAGCTTGCCCAGATTAACAGAGGAAGAAGTAAGTAGTCTAAATAGTCCCATCTCAGAAAAAGAAATAGACCAAGCTATTAACCAACTTCCTAAGAAAAAGTCCCCAGGACCAGATGGATTTACAGGTGAATTCTACCAAACATTTAAAGAACAACTAACTCCAATGCTATGTAAACTATTTGAAAAAATAGGGATTGAAGGAGCCCTACCAAATTCCTTCTATGTCACAGACATGGTACTGATACCTAAACCAGGTAGATCGAAAACTGAGAAAGAAAACTATAGACCAATTTCCTTAATGAATATTGATGCTAAAATCTTAAATAAGATATTAGCAAATAGACTTCAGAAAATCATCCCCAGGATAATACACTATGACCAAGTGGGATTTATACCAGGAATGCAGGGCTGGTTTAATATTAGGAAAACTATTAGTATAATTGACCATATTAATAATCAAATTAATAAAAACCATATGATCATCTCAATAGATGCAGAAAAGGCATTTGATAAAATCCAACATCCATTCCTACTAAAAACGCTTGAGAGTATAGGAATAAATGGACTATTCCTTAAAATAATAAGGAGCATATATTTAAAACCTTCAGTAAACATCATATGTAATGGTGATAAACTAGAACCTTTCCCTGTAAGATCAGGAGTGAAACAAGGTTGCCCACTATCACCATTATTATTCAATATAGTACTAGAAACTCTAGCCTTGGCAATAAGAGCCGAGAAAGAGATCCAAGGAATTAGAGTAGGAAATGAAGAAATCAAATTGTCACTTTTTGCAGATGACATGATGGTATACTTAGAGAACCCCAAAGACTCTGCTAAAAAGCTATTAGAAATAATTCAGAATTTTAGCAAAGTCGCAGGATACAAAATAAATCCACATAAATCCTCAGGATTTTTATACATTACCAACACAATCCAACAGCAAGAGATACAAAGAGAAATTCCATTCAAAATAACAGTCGATAGTATCAAATATTTGGGAATATATCTACCAAAGGAGAGTCAGGAATTATATGAGCAAAATTACAAAGCACTTGCCACAAAAATAAAGTCAGATTTAAATAATTGGAAAGACATTGAGTGCTCTTGGATAGGCCGAGCGAATATAATAAAGATGACAATACTCCCCAAACTAATCTATTTATTTAGTGCTATACCAATCAGACTCCCAAGAAACTATTTTAATGACCTAGAAAAAATAACAACAAAATTCATATGGAAGAATAAAAGGTCGAGAATTGCAAGGGAACTAATGAAAAAAAAGTCAGAGGAAGGTGGTCTAAGTGTACATGATTTAAAGCTATATTATAAAGCAACAGTCACCAAAACCATTTGGTATTGGCTAAGAAATAGACTAGTTGATCAGTGGCATAGGTTAGGTTCACAGGACAAGATAGTGAATAAAAATAGCAATCTAATCTTTGACAAACCCAGAGATCCCAAATTTTGGGATAAGAATTCATTATTTGACAAAAACTGCTGGGAAAACTGGAAATTAGTATGGCAGAAACTAGGCATGGACCCACATTTAACACCACATACTAAGATTAGATCAAAAAGGGTCCAAGATTTAGGCATAAAGAACAAAATCATAAATAAATTGGAGGAACATGGGATGGTTTACCTCTCAGACTTGTGGAGGAGGAAGGAGTTTGTGTCCAAGGGAGAACTAGAGACCATTATTGATCACAAAATAGAACATTTTGATTACACCAAATTAAAAAGTTTCTGCACAAACAAAACTAATGCAAACAAGATTAGAAGGGAAGTAACAAATTGGGAAAAAATTTTTACAGTTAAAGGTTCTGATAAAGGCCTCATCTCCAAAATATACAGAGAATTGACTTTAATTTATAAGAAATCAAGCCATTCTCCAATTGATAAATGGTCAAAGGATATGAACAGACAATTTTCAGATGATGAAATTAAAACTATTTCCACTCATATGAAAGAGTGTTCCAAATCACTATTGATCAGAGAAATGCAAATTAAGACAACTCTGAGGTATCATTACACACCTGTCAGATTGGCTAAGATGACAGGAACAAATAACGATGAATGTTGGAGGGGATGTGGGAAAACTGGGACACTGATGCATTGTTGCTGGAGTTGTGAAAGAATCCAACCATTCTGGAGAGCAATCTGGAATTATGCCCAAAAAGTTGTCAAAATGTGCATACCCTTTGACCCAGCCATACTACTACTGGGCTTATACCCCAAGGAACTACTAGAGAAGGGAAAGGGTCCTGTATGTGCCAAAATGTTTGTGGCAGCCCTTTTCATAGTGGCTAGAAGCTGGAAGATGAATGGATGTCCATCAATTGGAGAATGGTTGGGTAAACTATGGTATATGAATGTTATGGAATATTATTGTTCTATAAGAAATGACCAACAGGAGAAATACAGAGAGGCTTGGAGAGACTTACATCAACTGATGCTGAGTGAAACGAGCAGAACCAGAAGATCATTATACACTTCAACAATGATACTGTACGAGGATGTATGCTGATGGAAGTGGATTTCTTCAACATAGAGAAGAGCTAATCCAATTCCAATTGATTAATGATGGACAGAACCAGCTACATCCAGAAAAGGAACACTGGGAAATGAATGTAAACTGTTATTTTTACCTTCTGAATCCAATTCTTCCTGTGCAACAAAAAATTCGGTTCTACACACATATATTGTATCTAAATTATACTGTAATATATTTAATATATATAAGACTGCTTGCCATCTGGGGGAGGGGGTTGGGGGAGGAAGGGAAAAAATCTGAATAGAAGTAAGTGCAAGGGATAATGTTGTAAAAAATTACCCATGCATATGTACTGTCAAAAATGTTATAATTATAAAATAAAATAAAAAATTAAAAAAAAAAAAAAAAAAGATTCAATTAGGCCCTACGAAAATGTATTGATCTCCAAGAGATATCAACAAGATGATTCTGCTTTGAGTTAATGACTAAACAAGATATGGAATTGCCATGATTGGGGGCAGGGTAACTCACAGATGCCGAGAAATAGCCCCCAAAGTAGCAGACTTGTTAGATAATTATGCGGGAGACTCAGTGATGATGAGTTGGATAAGGCTCCCTATCTGAAAAAGCCAGAAATGTGGAAACAACAATCGCCAGGGCATGGAATCCGTCTGCCTGATATCAGATGAATGAGTGTACATGGCTCCAAGAGACAGTGATAGGCCGCCAGGTGACCAAAAAAGAATGCACCTAATAATATTGTCTTCAACCTTAACATCTGAGATTGGTTTCATGCCTGGTACTATTTTAAAGGAAGTTGTTCTGAAAGACCAAAAAAATGCAAGGTGTTTTACATAAAGTTACAGACTGGCTGAGAAAAATAAAAGCCTTACTAATCACTGAATAACATCTAATCAGTGTTTGATCAACAGTCATTAAAATAATAATAATAACATTACAAGATTGAGAAATATATTCACTATATGTCTAACTAAAATATTTAGTTCTATTGTAAAAGGTCTAAAATATCCTCTGAGAGCTGTTACTGAGGGATAAGCTCAGGTGCACAGGGGAAAAACTTTGAGTAATCAGTCATATATTGAAAAAATGCTGTTTCCAAGGAAGTTTAAAATAGCAAGTATCAGCGCTAAAATCTCAGAGACATTATCTACTCACAGGGAACTGAAATCCTAATATTTCTGGTCTCTGTGTCCTTCCTCAGAACAACTGGCCATTCTACCAAGAAGTATGTTGGCCAACAGTTTTTAGTAATTGATGTAAATTGGATGATTGTTCCTAAAAATATCACAACCCTAAAACTGGCTTCTAGCATCAGCTTTTGGTATTCATCATCTTACTCTAGCGATGTGATATTAGGGATAGAGTACTGGACTTAAAATTAGGAAGACCTGAGTTCAAGTTCAGCATCACATAATTACTGAACTTCCATTTTGCCTCAGTTTCCTCAAATTCAAAATGAGGAAAATTATAGTATCTAGATTTTTAGGATTACTGTGATGATCAAATGGGATATCTATAAAGTCCTTCCTTCCTTTCTCTTTCCTTCCCTTTTTTACTTCAGAGTTCATGAGAAGCTATGTAGGATTTTGTGGAAATTTAGTGAAGGCAGATTGAGCAGAAACTGTGCAATTAGTGGGGAACGTAATAAGAGCTGGAGAAGAAGAGGTAGAGATGAAAACAAAAATCCAAATGGGAAGAAGATTTGGTGTTTCAGATGTAAAGATTAGTCCCTTCCAGCTAGATGCAAGCAATCATCAGAATCCCATGAATTAATCTGAAGAAAACCCAAACAATCCTCACAGGATCTATGTCTGAGCTGAATGATGGAAAGGATACACCTTCCTGAGTCCCAGGTCCAGTCAAAGATGCTTTGTGAACATATATGTGGGGAATGGAAAGTGTGGAGACCATCAGTGATGTTGATGGAACTAAGATACCAGCTATTAGGAAAAAAAATGGAAGAGGACTTTAAGAATCCTTCTGGGAGAAACTGTGATGGGACTCAAATCAAGTCTGAGTAATACCTTCATTCAGAATCATTTGATTGAAAATGAGAACTTCAGTCGACTACCACTACAATGATGAAAGAAAATTAGAAAACATACCACAATAACCTAAATAGAAGTTCTACCTGTTGCTCGCTGAAATTGAAGGAGATTAGGAAGACCTTTGGATTTCTCACTATTAGGAAGTTATTATTTAAGGGACAAAAATAATGATGTACTTGCAAATTTTTAGAAACTGGCTTCCTGAAAAATAAATGTTTGCACAATATTTTCCAGTTTCATCAATTGTTATTATTGTAGTTATCACTTTCTTAAGTCTAGAAAAATTAACAAAACAAAATTCAAAATTAGATTCCTAGTATTTGCTCATTCCCAAGGTATAATTGCTCATACTGAAAATGTGATAAATAGCTCTCATGGGCTAGTTGTAGCTAGTTCCAGCTCAATCTAGTAAATCATATTTCATTTCCCTGACCTATAAATAAACCTGTTCATTCTTCAAGCTGTGTGAAGCAGTGTGCTTGTAAGGGAACTGGTGACTATATCTTAAAGCAGTTGTATCATAATCAAATAGAGAACTGGCCCTGCTGACTACATTGGCATAGAAAAACAGAAACCAATATTATCTGTGCTGTATTGTGTGTGTTTTTTTTTAATTTTGGCAAACATTTCTCAATTATATTTTAATTCTGGTTTCAATTGTATTCAGTTTTGTTTAATACATATGCCATAAAGGATATAAAATACTGAAATTCTCAGATTATCTGGGTATTAGTGAGGTAGAAGGCCTCTAAGTTCATTCATCCCTTTTGGATCAAAAAGAACTTCTGAGAAAACCATTGATCAAGTACTAATATAAATTAAGTTAGAATCTAATCTAGAAACAACATGTAAGTTATTATGGCTTTATTAATTCTTATTTGTGTTAATTATTTGAAGATGACAAATGCTTGTCATCCTCTCCTTTTCTCCTCGATTTCAAATTTCAAAAATTCTGTTCTGAAAATAAAAATAAATAAGCTTACATTCTAAGAAAGAAATGAGGAAATTATAAGGAAAATATTTAATTTTACTTTTAGACAGGTGCATATATCCATATGAATATATGTATATACATATAGATTTCTACTTTCTAAAGCATTTTAATAAATGATTTTTGAGAGGAGTTCTGATCAATAGAAAAAAAAAAGGGTCTTAGTGTTGTCATAGCAACCTCCCATAAAGTTTGCTTGTAGCGTTTGTTTTCGCTTTGCTGGAGCAACTAAATTTCCTGATTGCTTTGATTATATCTTTCACAGTTGGTCCCCCTTATGAAGGAAGTGTTTGCTGGTGTGGTATGGATTCAGAAATAGAAAATAAAAAGAATTGGTCTTTTTTCAGTCTGTTGGATCCTTTAATTGGCCAGATTTTATGATACTTTCTTCTCTCAAGTAAAGTTAATTTTTTTTCTAAAACATGTATATAATGACAGTCATTTGTATCAAATGTAGAAATAAAACAGAATGATGATATGAATTTGCATCTGAATTTGATATACACTATCGGTTTCAATGTAGACAATTTTAATTTTTTTACACAGATAAGTAACAGATTTGTTGTTATTCCTAGATTCCAGAACGGTCTCCATTTTAAATTGCAAGCGTAAGCATGACCAACATGATCTGGACTTCTGGATCCTAGATCCAGAGAAAGCCATATATATATATATATGTGTGTGTGTGTGTGTGTGTGTGTGTGTGTGTACATATATATATATATATATATATATATATATATATATATATATATATATATATATATATATATATATATATATATATATATATATATATAAAGCATCTATTGTTCCTATTCAGAGTGTTGTGATAGGATTTGGGGAACATCTTCACTATAGAGTTCCCTCCAAGACAAAGTTACATATCATAAAGGTATTTACTGAAAGCACTTTGCATGAGTAACAATAACAACATCTTTCAGCCCTATCCATCCCCAAAAAGATCTGGAATTTTTTGTACAACTTTTGTACAAGTGAGTGTGGGGAGATTAGGAATGAATATAAAATACGCAAGAAGTGATGAAAACATATCGTGACACTGAGTCCTGTTAACTTACATTTCTGGCATTTTAGAGCCTTGAATCCCCTTCTTTTTTTCCTAACTTCTTCAAGTCAATGATATTGTAAGGATACTCAGTGAATATCATGGAAGCTGGGGGAAAGAAGGAAGTGGAGGGGAGATGGGAAAAGAAAGCTGGAAGACCAAGGAAGCAAGTAAAAGGTGTAGCTAATTCTGACAGATACCCAGAGGCCCCTAAGTTTTCACCTTTCTAAGTTTCAGCCTAAAACTAAAGTGAAGCAGAAGTAAACAGCAAAGAAGCAATTAGGTAAAAATGTGATGGCTGGAGTATTTGTCTTTAAATAACAAATCCTAAAGCCTGTGACAAAGAAAGCACCTCCCTCCTTATAAACAGCACTTGGTATCATCTCCTTTCAAGGTAAATACAGTAGAATACAAGGTAAGCCTCAATTCTACCAATTTAATTGCATGAGTAAAAATGCCTCCCAATGGCACCTAATTTATTGAGTCAATTGAACTACCCTCCTGGAGAAACAATAGCAAAAAGTAATTGGACAGAATAGATCTGACTCAAACAGAGTTGAGTCTTGGGACACAGTAAGAACTTAAGAACTTTTGATGGAATTATTTAATTAAATGATCAGTGTTTGAGTTTACCTGTAGAAAAGACACAAACAAATGATATTAGATCTATATTGTAAAGAATGGGTAGAGTTTCCATAGGAAAAACAATCACTCCTTGATACAACGCCACCAAATTGGACCCAGGTTTGCCTAATTCTAAATTATTACCTTTTCCTACCTCCTTTTCAATTAGTCTTTGATTGCTTCTCTGGACATCTCTTATTCCAAATGGTTGTGATTTGCTTTTTATTTTGCTTTCCCCCATCCAGTTACTCCCATTGCCTGTGAGATTTCTGGACCCTTCTCCATATTTGAGTTTCCTATTGCTGCTATAGCCCAAATTCATCTTTTTCAAACCTTCCCTGCCACTGGCCTTGCCTCCTGGCTATTAATTCCCCATCGTTCATGCAGAGCAGCAGAGCAACTTAACAATAAATTATAAGTTAACAGAAGCTGTTTGTGGTGGAATCTGAATCTTAAATTCCTCTTTTTGCCTATGCCTTTTTGCCAGGTATATCTATTTTATTCTCTGATCCAGAACACCTAAGGTATGATTAATTTTAGAAGGTACCTCTTCTTAGACAAATTAAGAGATGGAAAGAGCTGATTAGAAGCTACAAGAGGTTAGATATTATTCCTTATCATAATAAGTCCTGCCACCATCCCACTGCCAACATTCAGCTCAGTGTTGGGAACTTAATAGGTCGACAGGAAATGTGAAGTGAATCTGAGACAAATGAAGAGTGCCACAGATGGGGTTTCTACTGGAAGCTACTAGGGGGAATATGACATTGCTCCATAATGAATACTTGTAAGGGAAAGGTCTTGGACCTGGTTTTGGTCATCTAACCCCAGGCTGAAAAAAAAAAGCCTTTTTGGTAAAAAAATACATTTAAAAAGAATTGTCAGCTTGAGCTACTGTGCCTTTGCCTTATTAGGCTTACAACTCTTTTGTTCATGTCTTCTAATGAGGAGGAAGGAGTCTCTGACTATGGGAATTTTTAAAGGTTGGGAAAGGGAACCACATGAATCCAAAAAGTGGGATTCTAGTGGACTATCGGTGCCCTAGGGAGAACAAATTTAGAATCTTTGGGTGCTTCTCCCAGAAGAAGCTTGTTGTTCAGTCATTCCGTCAAGTCTAACTCTTCTTGACCCATGGACTAGCCATATTGGACATAGAATTTTTTGGTTTGTCATTTCCTTCTACAATGGATTAAGACACACAGAGGTTAAGTGATTTTCCTAGTGTCTGAGGCCAGATTTGAACTGAGATAAGTGTCAGAATATAAACTGTAAACAGTGTAAGCTAAGAAACTGAGACTGAAAAGAGCAGAAAGGTAATGGATGTCCACTTGTATCATATAATAATTGAGGGTACCATAATGGCCATTTATTTCAGTGTTTATTGAATTATTGAATGGAATGTTTAATGAATAAGAAAAGACCTTCTTCTCCCGCTTCCCATTGGACTACACATACCATTCACAGAACTCCTGACACCCTGTTGGGTTGCTGGGGAAACTCTAATGACCAAAGGACCAGGGGAAATGTGTTTGTGGTATCCCAAGTTGAAAGGTGGGAATCCTTTCTCTTGGCAACAACACTATTAGGTGCAGTTTATTCATAATATGATTTAAACAGATTCCTTTGGGTTAATCTAGAAACACAACCCATTTCAGATGGTATTTCCATGAGGGGAGGGAATATTTTGCATTTCAAAAAGACAAACAAAAAACCAAAACCTTTTGGTACACAATTTATTTATAAATTAGAAATGATCTTTTTTGAGTATAATCATAGTTACATGTTCAAACAATCTCATTCCCCAAAGATAGCTATATTGATAATGGCCAAATCCTAGTATAATGTAGAAAAACAGTGCCAGCTGGAAATTTAGCCTTATATGTAAAATTTCCTTTATTTTTTTTTTAACAAAAGGTTGACATTTCACCTCCTGCGCTTTCTTGTTTATGTGGTAATATTAAATTATGATCTAGATGTGCTTCATGGACGGTATTGACTAATAAAATGTACATTTGATTCATTATTTTTGTGGTTATGTATGTCAGATACCCATCAGCTATGGTCATGTGTCTGATTGGAAATCTTTCATTTCAAGAAAAAGTGAAATGTTTCCATGGAGATCAGCTCGAGATAGCCCAGTGACGAATATCTTGGCTATACTTTCACTTCGGTTTCTATGGTTTCCAGATAGAGAGAGAAAATGAAGTTGTAGATTTTTTTTTAATGTAGAAGGTTATTAGAAAATAAGAGATGCAGTTGAAATTAGCCCCATTCCCCCTGGAGAGGTAACCTCTGTCCATGCAGAAAGGGAAAGGTTTTTGTAATGAAGACTGCCTCAGCGTATCAATACCTGCAGTGTTGTTAAGATAAGCTTCAAAAGGAACTGGAAACAATTTGCCAAAATGGTGAAAAATATATTTAAAGGAGCCATTTTGGTTTTGAAATATCTCATTGCTAATGATTACTAACACATTGCTTAGTCACTCTGCATCCTCTGCCTCGGTATTAAACTAAAGTTTTAAAAATGCCAAATTGTATGTCCCCTCTAGTACAACAGTTTTACTTGGCTGTCATATAAGCATAGTTCTTGAAAGCAATACTAATAAAAAGCTAGCTCCAACAATAAACTAGCTCTGACCAAACTGAAATTACTTCTTGTATGGACCACAGGAAGTACTGTGTTCCTCCTGCTTGAGAACTAACCTACCAAAGCTTAGAAAAATTCAGAAATAAGTTGCCCCCCCCCAAGATGGATTGCTTTGGCCCTAGTAAACACATGTCAGACCAAAGGATCGCACATTTGGAGCTGGACAGTTCCTCGGAGTGTATTTAGTCTCAACCTCTCATTTTATGTATGGAGACCTGATTTGTCCTGAGACACACGGCTAGCAAGTATCTGAGGCCAGATTCACTGACTCCAAGTCCACTGTTCTACCCACTACTCTATACTGCCTCTGAAAAGGAGTCTGATCTATATTACTGCAAGGACAATGAGCACAGTCACAACCCAGATCTTTTAAAATATTCTGATACATTCTATGAGTCCCCTGAAACTACCTGCCTTCCCTAGGAACTAGTAAAGGAAATAGCTGAACTAGCACAATTGAGACCATCAGTTCTGGGCTTTCTCTGACCACTGCTTTCATCATTATGTTCAGGACCTTTACATGGGCTGTGTGTCAGCACTGAAGCAGCAAAAATCTGACAGACACTTGGACCCTCCCCTCATCACAGTGACCATGAAAAAAAGGAGGATAAAATAGAACAAGTTCTACATGCATCCTTGCCACACCATCAATACTCCAGCAACTGGTTTCCCTTCTTCATACATTCAACTTATTTTCAGATTAACATCTACTCTTTCCAAATTTTCTTTCATCATCAAAATTAGACTGATTTCCATAGACCACCAAGCCACCTTCCTTCCTCCTCCCTACTGATATGCTTAAATACCCTGGCAGAAATTCTGGTGCAATCAGTCACTCCTCATTTAACCTATTTCTCAAAGCAGCAGGAACATCCAAGGGAATCCTTCCCCACAGGGTACATGGTAGCAACTCGACTTTATTCCTCTTCTCTTCGCCCCATGACTAACACAATTCATCTATCAGGATGAGGCAGAAATAAATGAAAAATCCTTTCAATTCAGTTAAACAAATGTTTTTTAAATGCTTCAGAAGCACAATGCATTATATGAGGGGGGGAATAGGTCCTGCTCCCTAGGAACTTACATTCCCCAGAAGGTGATAGGGTTACAAGTATATAGATAAATATAATACAAAGTGATCAGATGCAGGATAGAATATTAATTAGTAGGGGGACAGAGCAGATCAGGGAAGGGTTTACTTCTCATTGAGATCCAGACTAGAAAGAGTTCAGGGAGAAGCAGTCATAAATAAGAAGTAGTTTCTAAGCAAGGGGAACATTTTTTTTTCAAAAACATCCAGGGAGGAGATGGAGAATGAAGTTCAGGGAACTTCAGTTTGACTAGAATATAGATTCTGGGAAGAATAGTAGTATGAATTAAATATGGGAAAGTAGTCAAGAGCCTGACTATTGCAGAAAGACTTAAATATCAGATTGGGGTAGAATTTCATGCAATAAGGATTAAGGAACCACTGAGTAGGAGGAAGAGTGATAAGTGCCTTCTCTTTGGGGAGATTATTTTGGCAGATGTAAAATGAATTAGAGAGAGGAAAGGTCTGGGAGCAAGGAGCTCTATTAGGTGCTATTATAACAGCACAGGTGAGAGATGTTAGGGTCCTGAACTAATGTATTGAATCTGTAAACAAACAAGAAAGGGATGGGGATGAGTGATGATACAGTGGAGGTGGGATGAATTAGACTTGGCAACAGACTGTATATTTGGGATGAAAGAAAAAAAAAAGATGATATACATAGACTGATTATCTCAAAGGAAAATATTTGAGGAAAAAAAAAAACAGGACACATAGCAGCATGGAAAATGTCAAAGCATACATGTGGAAGAATGTGCATGTGAAGTGGCCAAGGCACCTATATGGAAGGATAAAGTAGGGATCATGTAGCTATGGTTTACTTGGGGAGGGGAAACTACTCCCTCCAAATGGCTGTGCAACTATACCTGGCTTAGAATTTTCCTGATGAATCCTGTCTCTGCCCTAATTTGAAGAAACATCAATACATGATCATTGGTGTTCAGTATAGCACCTTGACCTCTTAATTCATCACCTTCTTCAACATTTATGATCTACATCTTCACTCCATCTCATCCACCCAAAGAACCAGTCATAACAGATATCAGCATTTCTACAAAATGTTATCATGGCCTGAGACTCTGAAACATCACTCTCTGATCACAATTTCCTATCTTTCCATCTCTTCTTCTTCAGTCACACTAAATTTCAAAATTTCTACTATGATATTCAGTTTCACTATGCTTCCATCTTTCTCCACTCCAGCATCCCTACCAGAGCAACCCTTTGCTCCATTAAATATTAACCATCACAGACTTGTTCATCATGTTCTCATACCGTTGAATACTGGGAAAGGCATGCTGTTGTGCCACCTAAGTGCATTACAAATTCAGGATCTCTCATTTAAACCAACATAGAAATCCTTTTCTTTACTCTGATTTACTTTGTTATTTCAAAAAACAAAGTTCTACATCTTCTTTCCTCTCATCCTTCCTGCCATCCCTTGCAGTACAAAGAAAATAGAAAGAAAATATAAACCAATTGTCAAAATTTGTGGCATTGAAAAAGTTTGAGAGGTGCAATTTTGAGATAATTAAGCATTTTATTAATAATCCTAGTATTTTATCAATAAAATGAGTCAGAGACCAACAATTGAAACTACTTAATAATTATATATCCTTGGAGGGAGGATGGGAAGGATGTTCTTGAGGGTAGCCATTGACTCTGGTTACCAAGTAAGAAAGAGAAGGAATATTACAATGAGAGGGGACCTCTTCTAATGAGGGACTGGGGGATATAATTTTGATTATATCATTTGCTTCCAAAAATCACCTCCAGCCTGAGGGGAAATCTAAACAAAGAATCTATATGCTCTACCCAGGCCTGAGAAGAACACAATGACCTAAGAGTTTTATCTTAGATTAAACTTCTTTAAGGTGGGGTAATAATATCTAGATTTGTTCTTGTTTGTTAATCCTATCTACTATCATTAGTCCCATCCTTCAGAAGTTGTTCAACAACCCAGAAACTTCTGAAAAATCTTGGTCCTGATTCAGTAAGTGATTTAGTCACTCTGAGACAGAAATAGTCATTTCTCTCAACTTCTATCTCTTCAATTCCACTCTACAAAATCCCTTTATGACATTACCTATCTGCCTTGCCTCCAGTATTTCTGAGAAGTGGCTCTTCTTCTTGCCAAAGATAACCCTGACTCGTCCTTTTTGATCTCATTCCTTACCCCATTGTTGTTTCTAGCAGCTTATTCTTTTTTATATGGTGCTCACTTTTTCATTTAGCAATTTCAAATGTAACTTATCCAAAGTAGAACTGATTATATTCCCTCTAAAACCTGCCTCTCTTTAAATTCCTTTATGTTCTTTAAGGAACATTATTTTCTATCACCCAGGCTTATAGACTTGGAGCCATCTTTGGCTCTTCCTTTCTCTTCATTTTTCATACTCATCCCTTTGACATTTTGTGTTGATTTTATTTCCACAATAGCTCTTCACATCCATCTCTTCTCCGCTCTCTTGGCTACCACTGTTGTTCCATCCCTTATCACCTCTCATCTTGACAAACATAATTGCCTCCAAATCACTGTCAGCATTTCCAGGCTCTCCAATCTCCTAACTCAGCTAAAATAATCTTACAAAGGCAAAGTTCTGTCCATTTTGACATATACCTACCCATAAACCATCAGAAGTTTCTTATATTTTTAGGCTAAAAGACAAAATTGTAGAGTTTTGTTCCCTTTACAATTTGGCTTCAACTTAATGTTCCAGGCTTATGCCCCATTACTTTTCCATAAACTCTGTTCTAGCCAAACTAGATTTAGAACTGCTTCTGTTCCATCTCTGAACATTCATTCTCATAAGCCTAGTGCTATATGTGACATGTGATTCTTCCTCCTTTTAAATTGTCCATCTTCATCTTCTTTCTAGTCCAAAATCAAGTCTCATTTCAGGCAGGCAGTGTGGTACAATAGAAAGAGAGCCAGACTTAAAATGAGCAGATCCAGGTCTGCCACATACTCTGCTACAGGCTACCTGTGTCACATTGAGCAAATTTCCCACTATTTTGGACCTTCAGTTTCCTCACTGAGAAAATAATAGTTGGATTACATGGTGCTGTCCTCATTTCCAGTTCAAGTCAGACTTCCTTAATCCTCCAGTTATGTGCACACATTTTTCTCATCAAATCATATCTTCTCACTCACTTTTGTGCTGATTACATTAACAGAATAAAAATGGGAATAGATTATATCAGGATATAGAGAACTTTATTGTCTTTGCAACCCCAGAACCCAACAGAGCATCTGATACAGAGAAAGTCCTTATTTAACAATTTTTCACTTTTAAAAAATGCTTTTTTTATTTACAAAACATATGCATGGGTTATTTCTCCACATTGATCCTTGCAAAACCTTCTGTTCCAAATTTTCCCCTTGTTCCTCCTACCCCCTCCCCTAGATGATAGGTAGTCCCATACATGTTAAATATGTTAAAATATATTTTATTTAACATTTTTAATTGAGTTTTTTTCTTTTAAACAAATAAAAATGTTGGTCAATACCTAAGAGTTATAAAGTTTATGAGTGCTTTGGGAAAACCAAAGGCATTTTAATTTACTGGTTGCAGTCAATCTCTTTTAAAGCAAAAAAGTAGCTACAAAAATAGAAATATAAACAGAAGTCTAATGAATCAATATACCAATTTCTCTTTCTTCTTCCATCTTCAGTCTTTAACAAACCACTTTAACAAAGTTATTTCATAAACAATGGCCACATATATTCAGAAGGCCTGAGGTCAGTATTTCTGAAATGTAGAGCTGTTCACAGAGATTTTAGGATTTCAAGAGCTTTTTTCTAAACTTAGAAAACAATAACCTCAAGGTTTTCTTTCACTCAGTGTAAGATGGTAAGTGGTACTTATGGAGACTAGGGAATGCAGAGCCATGAAAAATTGCACTGTGAAGTGGATTTCTCCACAAGCACAGAACAGAATGCATTCAGTCAGATGCACTGCCCACGTGAGTCTGGTTTGTTTGTTTTTCCTATTTGACATGACTCACTCCATCATCAGGACCCCATTTGTTAACATTAAATGCATGTTGTAGATGAAGATGATTTAGGTTGGGAGCACAATATGTAGCATTAAACCAGGACAAAAATGCTGACCCAAAGCACTGCATTCACCATTTAGGAAACCGCATCGTATCATAGAATCATGGGTGGCGAAAAGGATTTCTGGCGGGTCATCTTTTCTCTCCTATTGCTTTGTGACGAATTGATTTCATTATCCCTTTCCTCTCTCCTAGTGTCAAGTCTGAACTCGGATGCTTTATCTCCCCTGACAGCACTAACGTCCTGCTGTTGATTATTTCTTTTCCTTACTATTCCCATAACTGAATGATCTTTTCCTTCCATTTAACAGGATGATCCCTTGACAAAATATATTCTGATTACCATATCCCATGTTCTTGGTAACTCATTCCTAATTGCACCTTTCTAGATATCTTGTTTTGCTCTAGAATTCTATCTTTAGCATATTTTCCTGCATTTGGTTCTTATTCTTCAGTTTAGAGCTAGGAGAGATTGTAGAGATAATTCAGATGTCCCTTCTTAACTTACAGATGAAAACTGATGCTCCAGACATTTTAAAAGACTTGCCCAACGTATCACATTTTAAAATACCTATGTATATATGTCTATGCATATGCATATATATACATACATACATTTTCAATGTTTTGTACTTACAAAGCAGATGATTTTTATGTAAATTTGACTTATTGCCGTTAAGTTTATTTTTTTTTTTAAAGGGAAGAAAACACTTTCAAAACATTCATTGTTGTTCAATCAGGTCTGATTCTACACGATTTTGGGATGTTTTGGCAAAGATATTGGAATAGTTTGTGACTTGCTTAGGGTCATGTGTCTGAGTGTGTGAGGCCAGATTTGAACTGATATAGATGAGTCTCCCCAATTCCAAGCCTAGTGTTTTATCCACTGTCCCACCCATCTAACCTTGTTTACTCATTTTCAGTCTTCATGACCCCTTTGGGGGGTAGGTGCATTTCTCAGCAAAGATACCAGAATGGTTTCCCATTTCCTTCTCCATCTCATTTTAGAGAGGAGGAAACTAGGACCAATAGGATTAAGTCACTTTCCCAGGATCATACAGGTAGGAAATAACTGAATCCACATTTGACCTGGGGTTCCATCCCCTGTGCTACCTACTGCATACTCAAGAACAAAACAAGTGTGTCTGATTCTTCACATTTGGGCCCTCAGAATGAAGGCAGTTTCTACCATCATTATCCTCAAAGAACGGTCGATCCTTACATCAGGTAACATCCACTCATTTTCTTACTTTTTGCTTAGAAGCACCTCAGTGAGGCAGGTAGCATTATTTGCTATAACATCTCATTTCTATCCCATCTTTCCACTTACCATACATGGCTACCACCCTAGTTCAGGGCCTCCTCATCTCAACTGGCTTATTGTAAAACCTCCCACTTGGATCTCTACTCCCACATTGTTATCAAAATAGTCTTCCTAAAGGCCAAGTTTGACTATGTACCTGCTCAGGAATTGTCAGTGACTCTACTGCCACTAGAACAAAACCCCTTCCTTTACAGGCCCCAAAGTACCTTCCAAGGCAGGGTGCACATTTTTCTAGTCTGTATACATCATGTGCCAGACAACAACTCATTACTTGTGGTCCCCAAACCTGGCACTTCCTGTCCCACTTTAATGATTTTGCTGTATCTTGTCTCTCAAATTCATTTGCTTGTCATCCCCATCTCTTTGAATCTACAAATTAATCCATTTAATGGCTTAATTTTTGTACCATTTTCTATAAGAATCCTTTCCTGATGATTTTTTTTTTGCATACTGTACCTTTTCTTAAACTTTCACATTAGGAAAGAAGATTCTGGAGGTCAGGGACTCTTTGTCAGCTTATCATTGCCTACTCTGTCCTTTTTTACATTTTCCCCAATTTTACAAATATGTGTCATTAATTTAATGGCTCATTGGTGATAAGAATTTCCCAACATTCATCATAGCCCAAAAGCCTATTGTTTTTCAGTGATGTAGTTTTCTGGAATCTAGTAATTGTCCAGCAATCTATTCCCCAAAGTGATGCTCACTGTAAGATATTGCTCAAATAAAAACTGAAGCATAAAGCAAGGGAATTTCTGCGGTAGAGTAACACAGCGAAGAAAATGCTTCTAGAAATAGATGTTCAGTGGTGAAAATAGAACCACAAAGGGGGAGAAAGAAAAAGAATGAAGATAGGAAATGGAAGGTTATTCATGATGGCAAGAACTACAAAGAAAAAGGTTCCCTTGTGCTTATGGTTGTAAAACTCAAGAAATATAGTCTTCATAAATAGAAAAAGGGAGAGAAATATCTGGTGAAGATGAAAGGAAAGGTGGATTGTATTGTATATTCTATGCAATAAAACTGTCTGTTCAGGTCAGTGGAATGAACTTATATTTATTGGACCTGAGACAAGCCAGTGAAGTGAAATGTATTGTTTACTCCTTTACTACATTAATTTTTAAACCAAACCTATTAAGAATGGTATATTTATCTTGGTGCATGAAGAAGGGAAATAATCAAGTGCTTTCAAACTTGTAAACATTGAAAGGTTTAGTATCTCTAGAAATAAAAGGCTTCCTTTTCAAAGAAGGGACAGAGTCCATTTGGATGGAGGGGCAGAAATGGGCAAAATATGCATAGAGAAAATCGGCTGCTTACTTGAGGATGACATGTAAAGAGTTCTCAAAAGGTTGTGTGTCTCTGGAAACCTCAACTACTGTCCTACTATTGAATTTTCACCATTTAGAATTTACTTTTCTAGTACCAGCAAGTGATGGCTATATCAGTATGCTAACCCTCTCTAGGGGAATTCAAAGCCTATGAAGCTTATTCCTGGCTATGCATTGCACATACATGCTCACATACAGATAGGGAGTGTCTCTGTGCTCACACATACATATACATATACATATACATATACATATACATATACATATACATATACATATACATATACATATACATATACATATACATATACATATACATATGCATATATATACACATATATATAATGTGTATATATATAAATACACACATGCATATATAACAGATATTCTGTTTCTGTGTATACATACACGCATATATACACATACATGTGTGTAAACACACATATATACATATGTATATAGACATATACACATACACATACATATACATATACATATACATATACATATACATATACATATACATATACATGTGTGTACACACACACACATAAAATTTGGAGCAAAGAGTGGAATAGAAGATGACACCTCCTAAAAGTTCCACCTGCCTTTTTTGTCCTCTATTATTCCTTAATTGAACAGAAACTAAAAGGATACTGAAAGATTGATAACAACAAAAAAATGTGACTCAGATCTATACACTTTCCATAAGCTTTATTTGGCAAAGTCCCATGAAATAGGGAAATGAAGTCTAGAATCTTCGTAAATAGTTTTTTAAAAGAGTTACAAGAAGTTCCTAATATTTTTATATAGCAAGTTGAGACAAGTATATAGGTCCTTGAAAAAGGAGATTATCATTTTTTAACAGAGTCAATCAATGAAAAAGCATTTATCACTATGTACCAGTCACTGTGCAAAGCCCTGGAGACATAAAGAAACACAAAACCACATATGTACACAAACACACACACACACACACACACAGTACATCTCCTCCAGAATTGTATAAACCAATAGAAACCCTAGGCAAGTTATTTAACCATTCTCATTTTCAGTTTGCTTATCTGGAAAAGGGAGATTAATAATGCTTACTTAACAGAAACTCTGTGAGAATGAAATAAGGTAACATGTGTCAAAGACCTTACAAACATTATTTTGCTTTATGAATGTTTACTATGATTATTGTAAAGTGAGGAAAATATGTAAGTAAAAAAGTAGACACATAATACATACAAAGAAGGTATCCTTCTGAGGGGAAGGATCAAGTAGCTGCAGGGATACAATGTCTGCAGAACATAATATGTAAGCTGAGTCTTGAAAAAACATAGGAGAAAAGAAAAAAAAAAGGGATAGGAAAGTCAAGAACCAGAGAAGAACACTCCATACACTGGGGTCAGCCAATTCAAAGGCAAAAGATTGGATTCAATCTTCAAAGAAAAGCAAAGGAGCTATTAAGAGGGGAATAATATCTAAGAAGCCTAAAAAAAGTAGATCTTATTTACAGTTAATTCTGTCTTATAACTTCCTAAGTTAAGGCTCTTTGTCTCTGAACTTAGTGCAGAAGTTAAGTTAGTCTGTAATGAGTTAAGTTTCAAAATCTAGTTCTCTAGTGTATTACTGTTTTATTCTTGCCTCAAGGAAATCTGCTATCCTTGGGGGAAGTGGGTGGACTCCAGGGATTCTGGTCTAGTATCTTTATATCACCAAATGAATTCTTCAAGTATGTCTGATTTGCTAGCCAAAAATGTCTAGCCCACTATCTTTTAATTTTGCAGGTCGACTTAAGCAAAGAACTTTTCTTAGTCAGAGAAGGTAAGTGGGTGTGGGGGGCTGTTACTAACACCTCATTTTCAACTTCCAACCAATTATATTGTTCTCCATGCTTCAACTATATAATCAGTCGTTTTCTCCTTAACCCCGTAATGCCATGTACCCTGCTCTGTTCTCTGTTCTAATCTAATAGAAATGAGTTACGCGTTCATCTGATGGTTTTTGGCACAAATCAAGGCAAGCCATTGATTCCTTTATTAATAGGTTTGCACCCTATAAATAAATTGTTTTCTTGCTTGGAGAAAATGTGCCTCAAACTACCTTTGTTTAATTTCATTTCATCAGTTGGAAGGGGCAAAGTTGTGAACAGCTTTCATGTCCAAAGAGAATGCTTTACAATTTATTCTGAAATAAAGGGAACCTCATCAATTTCTTGAGCTAAAGAGTAAATTTTTAGACTTACACTTTAGTTAAATTACTTTGGTACCTATATATGGATTGGAATAGAAAAAGGAGAATGTGAGATGGAGAAATCAATTAGCAAACTACTGTAATAGTCTAGCAAAGACATGATGAATAATTGAATTAAGGTAATAAACAAGTAATAAATAAAAATAAGGTAATAAACAAGTGGAAAAGAAAGATATATAAGAGTGGGAAGGGGAAAGGATGTATTAAGAGCTGACTATGTACTAAGCACCATGTTAAGCACTTCACAAATACCTAATTTTTTTATCCTCAGTCCACATATTTAAGAAATTGCCAAATTATGTCATTTTTGTAAATAGATTGGATCTAGAAGTAGGAAGATGTGAGTTTAAATCCAGCCTCAGACTATTGTTATGGGATCCTGAGCAAGTCCTTTTGTCTGCCTCAATTTTCTCAACTATAAAATGAAGATAATAATAGCACTTCTCTTCCATGTTTGTTGTGAGGATCAAAATAGGTACTTTTCTAAGCTTCTTAGATATTATTCCCCCTCTTAACAACTTTCTAAACTACCTTAGAAAGTTTGGGACGATGGTTAACTACCTTAGAAGGTATGGGATGATGGCTATTGGGATAAAGGGATCGAGTAAGGATTTTTGAGGACACAGAGACATGACTATTTTTGTAGATGCCCAATAAATTGAGTTAATGGTAAAAGAAAAGATAGTCAAGGAAACAGTGTCAAAAGTAAGCCACATCTCAAGGAGTGCCCAAAGCTGAAAGGAGTGAAAAAGGAATAGGCTGAAGATGAAAATTTATCAGTTACCCTATAGATATTCCAGAGGCTCGGGCAAATCTAGAGGGAGTCACTGGTAGAAGATTAATGTAGAAGGTAAGAAGGGAGCAGGTAAGTCTAAGGAAAAGAGATTTGATCTTCAATATCCAGATGCTTGGGACCTACTTGAATAGGAAGAGTGAAAAGGAAGGGGAGCGTACTAACCTTTGAGGAATAAGAACAAACAAATGGAAAGAGAACTGCCGAGGAATACAGATGATTAGATTCAGGGCTATCTCTCCAATTTGACCACATAGAAGTTGTAATGACTCACTCACCAGGAAGATGTATTTAGCAAGGGGATTCTGCTATCTCTTTCAGGGGCAGCAAGTAATGCTATAAGATGTGTTCAGTGTTAGAATTGGAGTCAGGCTGAGGGGCCAAATTGAACTACAAATATAAATCCTTTCTTTTGAATCACATAAATTCTCTAGCTGATCAATAAAAATAAAAGTACCAGTAGGGGCTCAGTAGTTATGTTTTGAGGGATATATAGTCTAAAAAAGTAGATCTTATTTACAGTTAATTCTGTCTTATAACTTCCTAAGTTAAGGTTCTTTGTCTCTAAACTTAGTGCACACCATACCTAAAACATGGAAGGCCCTTTTCTGAAGGCCCATATTTGATTAGGAAATATGCCAAGATGCTGCAATGTGAGAGCTCATCTGGGATCTCCATTTTAGAAGTGTTAGTATTGTAGGAAATCACTGAAGGAAAAGTAAAATTCAGGTCATGATTGAACAAAAGAATTTGTGTGTGTGTGTGTGTGTGAGTGTGTGTGTGTGTTTCTGTGTTGCAAAAGAACTTAAATTCCTGATGTTCTCCTTCTGCCCCCCTTGATGATCAGGTGCATGAAAAGCCTATCCTAATCACTAAGAGATCAAAATATAATCTCAATGCCAGGAGGAAAATGGCCAGGTCTGTTCCTCTTGTGAGATCTAAGTGCTACCTCACATAGGGACTCTGGTTGTAGCCCATTAGGCGGTAGCAGTGGGAACTCCTTACTAGAAAAAGTAACTACCTGGAGAAGCAGAAATGCCATAGCTAGCGATAAATACATGTTGTAGCAAAAATATGAGCTGCAGCATTCAGCAGGGAGCAGACTCAGCAGAGAGCAAAACACAGTGGGTAACAGACTCAACAAAAGTTACACGGAGCCTTGCACCATGAGAGAAGTGAATTATAGATGATCTCTGGTCACGACATATTTCCCAAATGTGTGCCCATGGCCAAATTACAGGAAACTACTCTCCTGCAGAGAGAGCCATGAACCATGACTCGGTTGCTAGAGAAGAGAGAGAAAGGTAGAATATTCAAGTCAAGCACTGACATAAAAAAAAAAAAAAAAAAAAACTTTGAATCCCAACTATGTCCTTTGCTTTCTCTACAAAACTGGACAGATCACTCAATCACTCCAAGTTGCAATTTCCTTATATAAAAAATGAGTTCTACTTTAACCTCTCTGAATTGATAATCAAAGTAATTGGAGCAAGAAGCTTATGACCTGTAGACAGGTAACAACAGTTAAGTGATCCCAAGATTTGTCACCATCATTCTATTCTGCCAATCATTTGAGAGTCAACGGAGGTCTACCAGGAGAACATTACAAAGAAGAAAAGAGGAACTTGGAAGGAAATCCTTCCTTGGCAAGAGCAGTGAGATGGTCACAGATATTTATCCTCATATTTTTTTAGAACCAAATGTCCTCTGAAATGGAGGGGGTCAAAATAGAAGTTAAAGGGCTGGGGAGGGGAAAGACAACTCCACCAAAATGGAAAGAATGAGTTATACTAATATAGTGGGGTGGTTTTATTTAGGCAAACAAAATAAGACAGAAATAAGCTAGAAAGCTTAAGAAAGGTGGTTTGATAAGGGGATGGAGACAGGAATTGCAATCTCCTTGCAAAAGTTAGCTGGAGAAAGTTTGGAGAATCAGATAAAGAAGTGACTTTGTCATCCTGGGAGTGGAGGAGGTTGACAAAAGCACCTTGGTCCTGATATCCCAAACCACAGAATTCTATTCCATACAAATTTCTGAATCCTTGAGGTTCCAGAAAGACCAAAAGATGCAAGGAAATGGATGGCCTCTGGGCATTTAACATACACAGAGTAGCCTAAGGTTGTTCTAATGTCAGCTAGGAAGTAGGATATTTAAAAATCCACTCAATATTTCTTAGTGAAAAATGCTAGAGATTCTGGAAATGCAAAATGACTTATGACGAAGTGGGAGATAAAGCATGACTGTATGATGGTTTAATGATGGGGAATACCAGAATATCCCAGAGACCTTGAGAAAAGACACTACTAATGTAGACCTGTACAAAGACTTTCTTATTGTCCTGTGAGCCTAAGTTATAGCTATTCAGCTGAGAGCAGAGATTCTGGTGGAATTCAGGGGTGACCAGCATATAGAATATTAACAACATCCTTTGCCTTTGAGATCAAATAAGCTGGGGTGAGAGTAGTAATGGGGATCAAAGTAATTATTTAAAAACAACTATATTTTCCCCCAGATATATATAAAAACAATTTTGATAATGTTGTGAAAGAAAACATAGATTCTCCCCACCAAAAAAACTATCAAGAAAAATAAAATTTTTAATAAAGTCTGCTTCAATCTGCAGTAAGACATCATCAGCTCCTTCTCTGGAGATGGATAATATTTTTCATGATAAGGCCTTCAGAATTGTCTTGGATCATTGTATTGCCAAGAATGTCATTCACAGCTGATAATCTTATAATATTGCCCTTACTTTGTATATAATCCACTTTGCAGCAGCTCATGAAAGACTTTCAGGTTTGTTTTTTTGTTTGTTTTTTTTTTTACTTAATAATTTTTTATTATATATATATATATATTTATAATATTATCCCTTGTATTCATTTTTCCAAATTATCCCCCTCCCTCTATTCCCTCCCCCCGATGACAGGCAATCCCATACATTTTACATGTGTTACAATATAGTCTAGGTACAATACATGTGTGTGAATATCATTTTCTTGTTGCACAATAAACATTAGAATCCGAAGGTACATGCAACCTGGGCAGACAGATATTAGTGCTAACAATTTACATTCACTTCCCAGTGTTTCTTCTCTGCGTGTAGCTACCTCTGTCCATCATTGATCAACTGGAAGTGAGTTGGATCTTCTTTATGTTGAAGATTTCCACTTCCATCAGAATACATCCCCATACAGCATTGAAGTGTACAGTGATCTCCTGGTTCTGCTCGTTTCACTCAGCATCAGTTGATGTAAGTCTCTCCAAGCCTCTCTGTATTCCTCCTGCTGGTCATTTCTTATGGAGCAATAATATTCCATAACCTTCATATACCATAATTTACCCAACCATTCTCCAACTGATGGACATCCATTCATCTTCCAGTTTCTAGCTACAACAAACAGAGCTGCCACAAACATTTTTTCAGGTTTTTCTAAGAGCATTCTGCTCATCATTTTTATAGCACAATAGCATTCCATCATAATTATGTACCAGAATATAGTCAGCCATTTCCCCCTCAACTTCTATTTCTTTGCTCTAATAAAAGAACTGTTATAGATATTTTTGTACATATAGCCCTTTTCCTTTTTGTTTTTTTTTAACCTTTTGGGGATACAAATCTCTATTGTTAAGTCAAAAAGTATGCATGGTTTTATGTTCCTTTAGATGAGTTCTAAACGGTTCTGAGGAATTGTTGAATCGTTCACACCTCCATCAAGAGTGTCTCATTTCTCCCTCATTCCCTCCAACATTTGTCATCTCTCTTTTCTGTCCTATTAGCAAATCAAATAGTTATGTGGTTGTACTTCAGAATTGTTTTAATTTACATTTCTTTAACAAGTAGTGAATTAGAGCACTTTTTTATATGCTATAGATAGCTATGATTATTTAATCTGAAAACTGTTCATAGCTTTTCATCATTTAACAAGTGGGGAATGGCTCTTATTTTTATAAATTTAACTCAGTTCCTTTTATGTTTGAAAAATGAGGCTTTTATCAGAGAAACTTGCTTCAAATATTTTTTCACAAGTACTCTTGATAGCTTTATTCCCTCCTGTTTATTCTATTCTTTCTCCTTTTATCCTGTCTCTCCTCAAAAATGTTTTGTTTCTGACTACCCCTCCCTCAATCTGCCCTCCCTTTTATCACCCACATCTGCTTGCCATCCTCCTATCCTATAAAAATAGATTTCTAGACCCAATTAAATGTGTGTGTTATTCCCTCTTTGAGCCAATTCTAATGAGAGTAAGATTCATTCAATCTCCCTTTATTCCCCCTCACTTCCTCTTCACTGCAAAAGCTTTGTCTTGCCTCTTTTATGCATAATATGCCCCATTCTACCTCTCCCTTTCCCTTTCTCTCTGTACATTCTTTTCTCTCTCCTTAATGTTATTTTTTAGTTATCAACCCTTCACTTTCAACTACTATCTGTTCCCTCTGTCTACATATACTCCTCCTAAATGCCATAATAATGAGAAAGTTCTTATGAGTTACAGGTATTATCTTTTCATATGGGAATATAAAAAGTTTAACGTTGAGTCCCTTATGATTTCTCTTTTCCTTTTACTGTTTTACACTTCTATAGTCTTATATTTTAAAGCCAACGTCTTTTCATTAAGAATACTTGAGAGTCCTTTATTTTATTGTATATCCATTCTCTTCCCTCAAGGATTTTACACACTTTTGCTGGATAAGTAATTCTTAGTTATAATTCTAGCTCCTTTGCCCTCTGGATTATCATATTCTAAACTCTCTGATTCTTTAATGTAGAACTGCTAAATCCTGTGTTACCCTGACTATGCCTCCATAATAACTGAAATTTTCTTTCTGGCTACTTGCAATATCTTCTCCATGACTTGAGAGTTCTGGACTTTGTCTATAATATTCTTGGGAGTTTTCATTTTGAGATCTCTTTCAGGAAGTGGTTGACAGAATCTTTCAATTTCTATTTTGCTTTCTGTTTCTAGAATCTCAGGGCAATTTTCCCTAACAATTTCTTGAAAGATGATAACTAGTTCTTTTTTTTTTTTTTTTTTTTTTTTTGTTTTGTTTTGTTTTGTTTTTTTGATTATGGCTTTCAGGTAATCCAATAATTTTAAAATTATCTTTCCTGAATTTATTTTCTACATTAATTGTTTTTCCAATGAGATATTTCACATTTTCTTCTTCTTTTTTCATTATTTTGATTTTGTTTTATTGTTTATTTTTAGCATTAGTTTCCATTTTCTCAATTATAATTTTTAAGGAATTATTTCCATCAGTAAGCTTTTGTACTTCATTTAGTCAATTCTACTATTAAAGGTGTTTTCTTCAATATGTTTTTTTTTCTTTCATTTTTCCAATTTGTCTATTTATTTGGTCTTTGCATTCCCTTTATCATTTAGTCTAATCTCTTTTTTAAAGTGTTTTTTCTTCAAGTTTTATCTGTCCCTTTTACCAAACTATTGATTTATTTTCATGATTTCTTTATATTACTCTCAGTTCTCTTTCTAATTTTTCCTCTACCTCTCTTACTTGATTTTAAAAATCCTTTTCAAACTCTTCCATTTCTTGAAATTCACATTTTTCTTGGAGGCTTTGGATTTGGAACCTTTTACTCTGTTATCTTATGAGTGTGTTTTGACTTTCCTTGTTACCATAAAATTTTTCTAGGGTCAGAATCTTTTTCTGTTGTTTGCCCAATTGTCCCAGCCTGTTATTTAACTTTTAATTCTTTGTTAAAGTACAACCTGTTTCCAAGGTGGAAGATGCACTCTCCCAAGCTCCTCTAGGCATTATGCAGCTGTTTTCAAAGAAACTTCTAGGGACCTGTAAGTTCCTCCAAAACAGAGAGGTATGTTTGTTACTCTCTTAGCCTGGTCTGTGACCACAAGGACTCCTGCTCTGGAAATGCCCTCCCTTCTAATATGCTAGTGCTCCTCCTTGCCTTTTTACTTGTATTTGTAGTTTTGTGACATTTTAAGCTCCTCTTTACAGGCCTCAGTATCCCTGATTTGAAAATGAAATCATTGAATTGGATTTCAGTAGATTGCAAAATCAAAAGCAGTATAATATGATAGCAAAAAAGAAAAAAAGGGGAAAAAATTAATATGTTCTTAGGCTGAATTAAGAGAGACTTAATACCTGGGACATCAGAGGAGACTGCGTACCTGAGCTCTGCTTTAGTCAGAACACATTTGAAGTGTTTGCTCAGTCCTAGAGACCATATTTTTGAAAGGAGATTGATAAAAGAGAGGAAGATCAGAGCTGTGAAGACTCAGTCACACCATATAAAAGTCAGAGTAACCAGAGGTGATTATCCTGTAAAAGCAAATTTTAAGAGTAACATGACAGCTATTTTCAAATATTCAAGAATAGAAGTCACATGATAATGGTATTAAACTCTTTCTGCTTGGCCCCTAAGGGCAGAAGTAGAAACAATAGGTGCAAATTTCAAAGAAGTAGGTTTTGCTTTGATATTAGGAGAGTTAGGGAGTTATTCAAGAGCAAAAAGAGCTATTTCTCTCTGCTCTGAGAAATCTTTCCATCAAGCTTCCTTGTCATGCAAATCCAGAGAATATCTGAGAGGTTTTGATCATTTCATCTCTGTAGGTGGTTCCCTGTGTGCCCATTTTACCCCATCCTAATCTATGGTTGCCCTCACATAGCCTTCTATTTTAGGGGGACCCTGATTATACCACACTCCATTCCCAACTCACCATGCCATCTTCTTACCAATTGCCCTCTTGAAGCATAAAAAATATTACCCCTCAATACCTTCCCATTTTCCATGTTTGGAACTACAATAACTCTACTCCTAAAAGGGTTATCTTAATATTCTCCCCTTATGGCCTCCACTAAATCCTGTAGTTTACTCTCTCCATTCCCTGACCTCAATACTTTTGCTCCAAGTCCTTAGAAATATTTACATTCAAAGTCTTGATAGTAATCACATTCTCTCTTTCCTCCTCCCTTGATGGGTCTTCTCAAACTTACTTGGCTTGCCTAACTAGAATTAGCCAGCTGCGTTATGATAATTGGTTCTTTCCATTTTTTTTGAGTTGCCTTTTCCTCCCCTGCCTTTAACTTGTATCCTGGCAAGATAACCCCAATAAGCAGTAAGACTGGGAATGTTCTGAAACCTAGCTGGAGTGCTACAATGGTATCCCAGGGGCAAAGGGGGCTGCATGTAAGGGAACGAAAAGGGGGAGAAGATCTCTGAAAGGCAGATGGGATAGATCCCATCAAGGATTTTAGAACTAAAATGAAATTTAGAGGTTATCTAATCAAGTCTGACCCTCTCATGAGGACCAAGACCCACCAGGTAAGGTCCACAAAGTCACAGAATAACAAACTGAGGAGCTTCTGACTTCAAACTGAGGGGCTCCTCCCCCAAGGTCACTCCATCTCCTGACCTACTTTAGTGACCTACTCTATCTGAGTATCCCAAGGAATCAGGGCTGTGAAACAATACTGCAGTCACTGGACTCCTTGCAAAGTAACTGAATGAGAGAACAGTAGCAGCAGAGTGACCTGAAAGAATTACAGGAACTGCTTGAGAATAAGTTGGACTGGAGACAGATGTAACAGCCAATAAAAGCACTATAAACCAGGAGAATATTGCTCTTTGGCTGTACAATGAATGATATGCTTTCAAATCAAAGGCTCCCAAATAGCATTATTCTACTGTAAAACTTTCACTTCCACTGACTTTTATTTCTGTTGCCACCCCTTTTAAAATTCCTGAATATTGACGCAAAATATAAGAAACAATAAAAAAGCAATCTACTTCAAATAAAAATTTCTATACTCAGCAGTAAATTTTGAGTCCATTTTTATATTTCTCAGAAGAATATCAAGCTAAAGATGGGATTAAGTATACACAGTGCAAATTGTCTCTCATCATGACTGCTTAAGCTTTTAGGCTTTTCATGAAGAAGAAAGTAGGAAGTGGGAAAGAGGTAATGGGACTGAAGGAAATCTGGGGTGTTTCCATTTTCTATGTAAAGGCATCTAGTTAGAAGACACCAAGTTGATGGATACCTCAGCCATTTGCTTAAGGCTATGTATTATGCTAGTTTATTAAGCTTAAAAAGTTACATAAGCATCTACTTTCTGAACAAATGGGAAGTATGTATTATAACAATGATCCATTGTGTTGGTGGGATGAAATAGTCTCAAGAATGGAAAGCCAGGGAGGGAGTTTATGTATCTCAGGAAAGATATGCTTGCTAAAGAGTGAATAGATAAAAGTGAATTACTCTTGTTCATGTTCTTCCTTCCCCATTCCAAGTTTAGAAGAAAGGGGAATTTCTCACTTTGTATGACAGTCTAAATCAAGGTTCGTAATATTCTAGGGAGGGAGGAAAATTGTAGTACATTTCTAGGCAATTTCTCTGGTGAATTCAGGTTCACCAAAATTGATGGGCTCGAGCTATTAAGCATACACAGGACTCTGTATTCACTGAGTGAATACGTGTTTCAAGTGTTTTCTATTTTCCTCAACAATGGCCATTTGCCCAAGGAGAGAACAGTAAGAGGGAGGTTGAATGATTTTGAAGGACACACAAGAAATTAATGGAATAATGGTGCAAAAAATTCATTGCCCTTAATCATTTTTTCCATTAATAGGTTTCTTCTTAATGCCTTTATGCAAACTCCTGTTAGTACTCTGTGATCCCTTTATAACAAGTTAAAAGTTAATATATCAAGTTCCTAATGTGTGTTTTGATGTTAGTTGGGACATATTATATGATGAGTCATATTGTAATGACAGTCTGCTCTTGGAATTCTTCACCCTTGTTTTGTATCTTGGAACTCTTGGGCAGATTGCTGTAGTGTATGAATTCCTCAGAATAATGTTTTAAATGAACAATATAAAACATGTAAGATTACAAGAGTAACCTACATATAGTTGTTATTTGTTTTAATTCATCATTTCATCTGCTTTTTTTTTCCCTCTTGGGAGAATGCTTGCTTTGTAAAACTTCCCATGTTTTTGAAAGAATCAATCAAGCAATAATCATTTATTAAGTTCTTATAATGAACAGTTATTGTGCTGGATTTTAAAGATAATGTCAAAGAATGAATCAACATTTACTCACAAAAACCATAAAAAGACTATATTTAAGGATCCTGAGAAAGTATATAACAACATAAGGGTATCTAGAGAGGTAAACTCAGAAAGAGAAAGTAATAATAAGAATGAAGATGTCAAAAATGGGAGTAAAGAAGATCCCTTAAATGTTACTAATTTCACATTTTTCAGTAGAAGAGTCCAAGTTACAAGGAGAATAATTTCACTAGAATTAAGATTGTTTTTATCCCAAATAATCCCTTATATAGTCTTACTATCAATTTATTGTTATTTCATATCCAAAAGATATGAAACCAAATCATTTTATCATGGAGAGGTTTTGGTATATGTTAAAAGGAAATAGATATAATCTATTAAAACCATTTGCCTTAAATTATCTATGATTATACTTTTTTGAGTCAACGTTTTTCAGCCATATCATTTGGGAAGATGTTTATTTCCTTTCCACATGGCCCCTCAATCTAAGAACTACTCTATAAATAGAAGTGCTACATGGGCAAGGTCAAAAAAATGGGGATTTTCTATATGGGTATGACTAGATGTTGTTAGAATTATACAACTTTTCCTAGATAGATTCCTGGATAGATAATTTAAGAATTGCTTCCAACTCTGTTAACTCTTTTTGAAAGGACAGATATTTTACACACTTAGATTCCTTTGTTGAATTGAAGAAATAGGAAGAAGAGAAAGGAGAAAAACATGTTTGTTTTTTTTAGAATTCTCTGCTCTTTTCCATCGACTATATGCATTCTTAGACCACACCACAGGAATCAATGTTGGGATGACCACAAATAATTAAAATTTCTGCTGGTTGGTCTGATGTTACTTGCCAGTTTAGTCAGATAAGAATATTTAAGAAAGAGGAATAGGTTAAGGCATCTTACCTCTATATTTTTAATTGCTCCACAGCTATTTCTGGGGTTCCAGTAATAGCCATTTCTTGCATATGGTTCTGATTGCTTTTTTCTGCCAATAAAATAAGAATTATACCACTGAACTCTCCCTGTATACTTTGAAAGATTTGATTCAATCTTAAGGATTTTCTATCTGAAAGATTTATGAACACTTTTCTTTTATATAAAAGCATGCAGTTGTCAGAATGGAGACAAAGGTAAAATAATTCACTTTACTCATAACCATATGTCTTATGAAAAAAATTGTTTTCACCAAAGATGATCATTATCATAAAGTATATCACTTGCTTATTACTTCAATCAAATCTCAAAGTGTTTTTCAAAGCGTTAGGATTGGAAGCAGAGCTCAAACTGAACCTGGGGCAAATTCAGGTGAATTAAATAGAAGTGAGGATGGGAAAGGTTGTGTAGAAACCAATCTTCCAGGAAGGAATTGCCTTCACATCTTGTCAAATCTGGGGGGAAAAGTGAGCCCAAGTGAAGGTAAATATATTCAATACCTCTGAGGAACATCTCTAAATGGCAGTACCTAAAGGAGAATTTTTTTTTTTTTTTCCCATTGGATGGGAAGTATACATCAAATAAAAAGAAAATGAATGCCCTATGATAACAAAAATATTATTATTATCATCATCACTTTATATGAGATTTTACATATAGAAAACTATGTATATTTTCTCATTTGGTTCTCTAATAACACTGTGAAGTAACTAGTGTGAATATACTTATTCCCATTTTTTGGAGGTAGAAACTATGGCCCAAAGAAATTGTCTCTACTCTAATGGCATATTGCCAATAAACTGAAGGTTCAGTCTTTTTTAGTCCTTAATGAACAATTAAATTATAAAATGTTAAAAGGAAAAGTTAAAAAAAATTAAAGACTACCCCCATATAACTAGAAAAAAACAAAATTCAATATCTACCATTCAACATGCATTAATTATCATATTCAAGGCATTGTTCTAGGTGCTGAAGAAGACACTGAAGAAGGAAAATAGTCCAGATCTCTTTCAACTGCACTCTATTCTACAAAGTCTTCTGGACTTAACATCATTCTTGCACATGCCGTGATATAATGCAGGATGCATAGCAGTGACCTATGTTACTACAGTGCTAGGTGGTAATCCCAGTTCCCCCATTAACTATATTATTACTATAGTAAAGTCACCTTACCTACAAGGATCTGAGGTTCCTCACTTCCACAACATGGAAGAATGAGAACAGATGATTTATCAGCTCTTCAAGTTTTACATGCTATGAATTGGTTCTTTCAATTTGACATTTCAGATATACATAGGGGATTTCATGACACATTGCTAGGGGGCAGGTACAATGGTGCTCACACATGTTTCCTCCCCTCAAGACTCCCTCTTTTTCAAATCCTTGGAATTGTATAAGGCAAAAGGTCCCTTGTTCTTTAATTGTTTAGCCATGTGTAACTCTCCGTGGTCCCATGAACACAAAGGGTCGGTATTGTTATAGGGTTTTCTTGACAAACACAGGAGTGGTATGCCATTACCTTCTCCACTGGATTAAAGCCAAAAGAGTCAAGTAACTTGCCTAGGGTCATACAATTAGTAAGTTCCTAAGACAAGAATTCAACTCAGATCTTCCTGACCCAGTGTTCTATCCACTGAGCCACCCGGCTTCTTCTAATTATTCCTCAATTGTGTGTGTGTGTGTGTGTGTGTGTGTGTGTGTGTGTGTGTGTGTGTGTGTGTGACTTATATATAAAGGCAATGTGCTACAATGGAAATATTTCCCAACCTCAGAAGATCTGGGTTCAGATCCTGATTCTGAAACTTATGAGCTGATTAGCCACAGAGAAGGAACCTGAATTCTTGGATCTCAATTTCCTCATCTCTAAAGTGGACAGGTTAACAATACTTGTCCTATCTACTTCACATTGTTGTTATAGGAAGGAATATGCTAAAGAAATATGACTTGTTAGAGTATATGAGAATTCTGAACTTATCATATGTGTGTATATTTATAGAGAGAGAGAAAAGAGAAGAGAAGGGAAGAGTTAAAGATACAGAGACAGAGAAATATATAAATATATTATAACTGGATTTTAATATTTCCTTAGTAATTGTATTAATTTTAATTTATGCATTTGAAATATTATGTTAAGGGATTTATTAGGCTCGCCACTCTGCCAAAGGGGAACATGACCCCCCCAAAAAATGTTAAGAGCCCTTGGACTCCAGAATTCAATGATTTCCTTATTTCAGAGGAAATCAAGAATGTATCCCTCAACAATAGAACTAATTTTCTGTAATAATCTGTGAAGATCTTTGCTTTTCCCTCATTTTTCCACGTTCCAGGCTAAACAAAAAACAACAGGACAGGTAATGGAGATACACGAGCAACCTGTTGGAGGTAAGTCTAAAGAGCAGCTACCCGTGGCTCTTTGCCAGTACTATTATACACTTTCATCTCTGTTGAATACCACATTTGTAATCACCATTAAAAGCTGTTTTTAATGTTGCTGTGATAAAATAGCAGACAATCCTCAGAGACGCCTTTGAGAATAAGTGCAGGCAATTTGTGAGACTGAATAGACACAAAAATAATCAGGGTGAGGACAGTTAGATTCTAATTGTGCTTAAGATTGCTAATAACCAAGGTGGAGAATTCACAGTGTTTAATTCAGGCTTTGTGATTTCGCCACCTCACCTTGGAGCCGCGGTGTGCCTGAAGTGCCAAGAGATGACTGGGGATAATAAAGTCCAGAACACAGCAATCCTGCAACCGCTGGAATGATGCTGAGTGGGATGCTTCCAAGACCTGGATGAGAATGAAAAGTCAGGGAGCAAGAGGATCCAAACACAAGCAGATGCTTTTTATTGAATTTCTCCTGTATTTGCTGTCCAGGGGAAGACCGAGAAGTGAATACTACTTTCCTTTTTTATGGTGATTGAAAATCTGGAGTTCTATAGGGATCAAAATGTATATAATAGCAATGAGAAAAATCAATAGTATGTGATTTCTAGTGGCTAGGGACTCGGCTTGTTAAGTTTGGTCCTTAGCATCCTGACCCACCTACCCACATAGACTACAAACCCAGACCAGAATTCTCTCATTGCTCCGTGTCCACACATTGTTCTACTCACACTGCATGGAGTCCCTCTTCTGTTTGCAAGCTTTCTTTCCCCATTACCTTCAAGAACAAACCTCTGTTCTAGCTAGAAATTAACATGAGTTTAGTGGAGCAACTACATAGCTCACTTGATAGAGAACAGAGTCTGGAGTCAGGAAGACTCAACTTCTCAGTTCAAATCTGGTCTCGGTCACTTACCAGCTAGGTGACTCTGGGCAAGTCACTTAACCCTATTTGCCTCAGTTTCCTCAGCTATAAAATGAACTGGAGAAATAAATGGTAAACCACTCCAGTATCTTTGCAAAGAAAATCCAAAAAGAGAATGTGGAGAGAGGGACACAACTGAATTGACTGGAAAACAGCAATGTGAATCTATTAACTGCCAGATGTACAACTAATTATGGATGTATGCATATATGTATTGTAGATTTTAGCAATACTGATTTATTTCCATATTTCTTTAATAATAATAATAATAATACAATTTATATTGTACCTGATAACTTGCAGTCTTGTGCTCCTATTATTTAATTTAATCCTCACAATAACTCTGTGAGGTAGGTATTATTATTATCATCATCATCATCATCTCCATTTTACAAAGGAGAAAACAAAGGTGGAAAAAAAAAAAGATAAGTGACTTGAGCAGGATATACTAGTATCTGAAGCCATACTGGAATTCACATAGACCTGACTATAAGTCTAATATTCTCAACCACTGTGCCATCTGTTTAAAAAAGATTTGTTTCACAATTGTTTTTGAAGTACATCTTGGAGATTTAGTCCTTCTCATTTTACAGATGAGGAAATAGAAGCTCAGCTAGGTGGAGTTAAATGCATTTGGTCATATGACTAGGAAATATCAGAGCCAATATTTGAAGTCAAAGCTCTTATTTCTAAATCTATTGCTTTTTCTTCTTTAATTCATATCCCTCCAAAATAATAATAGAACTATAGAAACTTTGAAACTTATAATAGGTTTACTGTACAAGAATATGCTGGTACTACTAACCTCACTACATATACACTCTATCTATCTATCTATATATCTGTATCTCTCTATAGAGAGAAATACAGATAGATATATAGATGTCTATATCTATATCTATATATACACACACAAATATGTATATATAATGTTATATATTTATGTATATATGTACATATGTGCTTATATATTGTGTTTATACATACCTATATGGGTTTGCAATACACGTATATGTATATGTATTTATATATCTACATATATATATATACACATATCAAAATGTTTCCTTGCCATTTAAGACATAGATTCCTAACTTTTTGTCTATCACAGACCTAGTGAGATTTATAAACACTGTCCCAGAATAATATTCATTTGCCTACATTCAAAATTACAGGAAATGTTAAATTTCTATTAGAAATTAGCAAACTTAAAGACATGATTTTTTTCCCCAAATTCGTGATGCCTGTGTGTATCTATGGATTCCAAATTAAGATCCCCTCATCTGAGAGATGTTTAATATTCCACAAAAAGAAATCCAAGCCTGTGAGTTGAATCCTTTTTCTCAGTCCAACCTTATACCCTTCCAAAGTGAGTATCCTGGGGAGCTATGGTGCTTTAAGCCCTTTCAGTGGGAGTGGCAATTTTATTTGTTAGTGATAAGCAATTCACATAACGAGTCTAATGTTGCAAAAATAAAAGGAAATAATGAGGGGTATCTAGAGATTTGGGGATGATTTAGCTGACTCCAGGAAAGAAAAAAGTATGTTGCACTGAATAGGATAGTAAGGTCATCCAGGGACCAGGGAAATTTATCCTTTACTTAGTACCTATAACTGTGCTGGATACAAAGACCAAGGAGAGAAAACCTGCCTTCAAAAAGTTTATGCTTTTATGAAAGAAAATAATATGTATATATGATAAAAATAAATATATGAAATAAATTTCCAGTATTTTGGAGGGGAAGTGCCAAAGACAACAAACATTCCTTAAAGGCTTCCTCTTGAAATGGAACTGGCTAAAAGTGAAAAGAAAGTACAAATAGAAGATTCCAAGCAGAAGAAATACTCCTGTGCAAAATCATTGAGGCAGAAGATACAATGCCATGTATGGAAATTGCAATTAAGACAATATGGCTAAAATAGAGAATACAGGAGGGCAAGTAATGTAAAATAATTCTTTTTTTTAAAATAGCCTAAAGCTAGATCTTAAAAAAACTTTAAATGATAATAGAAGACTTTTATCTATGCAGTCATTAGAAGGTCTAAAGCTGAAGATGGCTCTGGGATAGTGAATTTGGGAGCTATATGGCAGATCCTCTTAGAGGAGAAAATTTAGAATCAAGGAGAATAAATAGAGGGTAATATAGTAATACAGGCAAAAAAGTGTGATGTTTTGAACAAATGAAAGAGAGAATATTTAGGAAGAATTGGTAAGACTTGGCAACTGATTTTACATAGTCCATGAAGAAGACCAAAAAGTTAAAAGTGACACAGAAGATGTTCCTCTATTTCCACAGTTGTCATTATATCCTGAAATCACTTTGTAATTTATAGGTAATACCTGACTTGCTATCCTTATAGCA